>NC_045454.1:51472564-51481012 GCF_002776525.5 Piliocolobus tephrosceles
ACAAAAACTAGCTGGGCGAGGTGGCGGGCGCCTGTAGTCTCAGCTACTCGGGAGGCTGAGACAGGAGAATGGCGTGAACCCGGGAGGCGGAGCTTGCAGTGAGCTGGGATCCAGCCACTGCACTCCAGTCCGGGCGACAGAGCAAGACTCCGCCTCAAAAAAAAAAAACAAACAAACAAAAAACAAAACAAAACAACAACAACAAAAAACAAAAAACAAAAAAAAAATTAGCCGGGTGTGGTGGCAGATGCCTGTAATCCTGTAATCCCAGTTATTCAGGAGGCTGGGGCAGGAGAATTGCTTGATCATGAGAGGTGGAGGTTGCAGTGAGCCACAATCACACCACTACACTCCAGCCTGGCCGACAGTGTGAGACTCCACCTTAAAAAATAAAAAAAAATAAAAAAAGAAAGAACTAGAAGAGCCTGCTTCTCCCTCTTCCCCATTCATTTCCTTCCTTCCACCCCAGGGCAAAGGCAGTGAGAAAAAGGCTGTGCAGACACTGATCTGAATTTACTCCCAGTGTGACTATGAACAGATCCAACACACAGTATATAGTTTTGGTCCCCTTTTTTTCTTGTGGTAAAATATACGTGACATAAAATTTTCCATTTTAATTATTTTTATTTTGTTTTATTTTATTTATTTATTTATGAGACGGAGCTTCACTCAGTCGCCCAGGCTGGAGTGCAGTGGCGTGATCTCGGCTCACTGCAAGCTCCACCTCCCACATCCAAGCCATTCTCCTGCCTTAGCCTCCGGAGTAGCTGGGACTACAGGCACCCGCCGCCACGCCCAGGTAATTTTTTGTATTTTTAGTAGAGACGAGGTTTCACCATGTCAGCCAGGATGGTCTCGATCTCCTGACCTCGTGATCCGCCCGCCTCGGCCTCCCAAAGTGCTGGGATTACAGACATGAGCCACGGCGCCCGGCCTTATTTTATTTTTTGAGGCAGCGTCTCGCTCTGTCACCCAGGCTGGAGTGCAGTGGCATGATCTCGGTTCATTGCAAGCTCCGCCTGTCGGGTTCACGCCATTCTCCTGCCTCAGCCTCCTGAGTAGCTGGGACTACAGGTGCCCGACACCATGCCCGGCTAATTTTACGTATTTTTAGTAGAGACGGGTTTCATCATGTTAGCCAGGATGGTCTTGATCTCCTGACCTCATGATCTGCCCACCTCAGCCTCCCAAAGTGCTGGGACGACAGGCATGAGCCACCGTGCCCGGCCCGAGACCCTGACTTAATAAGTAAGTCCAGGCCAGGTGGCTCACACCTATAATCACAGCATTTTAGAAGGCCAAGGCAAGTGGATCGTTTGAGCTCAGGAGTTGGAGACCAGTCTGGGAAACATGGTGAGACCTTGTCACTATTAAAAACACAAAAAATTAGCCAGGCATGGTGGCACATGCCTGTAATCCCAGCTACTCAATCTCCTGAATTCGTGATTCGCCCACCTTGGCCTCCCAACGTGCTGGGATTACAGGTGTGAGCCACCGCGCCCGGCCCCATTTTAATTATTTTTAGGTGCAGAGCTCAGTGGCATTAAGCACATGCCCACTGCTGTGCAACCATCACCACTGTCCTCTCCAGAACCTTCTCATCTTCCCAAACTGAAACTCTGCCCTGTAAAATACTCACTCCTTGTCCCCTCCCCAGCCCCTGGCACCCCCCAGCCCATCCTACTTTCTGTCTCTGTGAATCTGAGAACTCCAGGGACCTCCTAGGAGTGGATTCACGCAGGATTTGTCCTATTGTGACTGGATTATTTCACTGAGCGTGATGTTCACTGCAGCCTCTGCCTCCCAGGTTCAAGGGATTCTCCTGCCTCAGCCTGCTGAGTAGCTCGGATTACAGGCATGTACCACCACGCCCAGCTAATTTTTGTATTTTGGGTAGACATGGGGTTTCGCCATGTTGCCAGGCTGGTCTCAGGTGATCTGCCCGCCTTGGCCTCCCAAAGTGCTGGGATTACAGGCATGAGCCACCGCGACTGGCCCTGGCTAATTTTTAAAACATTTTTTTTTTTGTACAGAAGAGGTCTCTGTGTGGGGCACAAGGGTGTTTCGTTGTTCGTACCTAGTGCATTGGCTGGAGTCTCGCTCTGTCGCCCAGGCTGGAGTGCAGTGGCCGGATCTCAGCTCACTGCAAGCTCCGCCTCCTGGGTTTACGCCATTCTCCTGCCTCAGCCTCCCGAGTAGCTGGGACTACAGGCGCCCGCCACCTCGCCCGGCTAGTTTTTTGTATTTTTTAGTAGAGACGGGGTTTCACTGTGTTAGCCAGGATGGTCTCGATCTCCTGACCTCGTGATCCGCCCGTCTCGGCCTCCCAAAGTGCTGGGATTACAGGCTTGAGCCACCGCGCCCGGCCTAAGCTGGTTTTAAACTCTTGCACTGAAGCAATCCTCCTACCTCAGCCTCCCAAAGTGGTGGGATCACAGGCCTGAGCCCCTGCGCCTCCCCAGGCATTGGGATCCCAGGCGGCAGCAGCTGCACCCGGCCTATCAGGCATGTTCTGTGTGCCAGGATCACTGACAGCCCTGTGAGAAGTAGGCTAGAACTATGAAGAAATACCTTCCATTAGTGAACTACCAAAGAGAGATAAAACAGCTTCTGGCCAGGTGCAGTGGCTCAAGGCTGTAATCCCAACACTTTGGGAGGCTGAGATGGGCTGATCACGAGGCCAGGAGATCGAGACCATCCTGGCTAACACGCTGAAACCCCGTCTCTACTAAAAATACAAAAAAAAAAAAAAAAAATTAGCTGGGTGTGTTGGCGGGCTCCTGTAGTCCCAGCTACTCAGGAGGCTGAGGCAGGAGATCATGCCACTGCATTCCAGGCTGGGCGACAGAGTGAGACTCCGTCTCAATAAAAATAAATAAATAAATGAAACAGCTTCTGGCCAGGTACGGTGGCTCACACCTGTAATCCCAGCACTTTGAGAGGCCGAGGCAGGTGGATCCCTTGAGGTCAGAAGTTCGAGACCAGCCTGGCCAACGTGGTGAAATCCTGTCCCTACCAACAATTAGCTAGGCGTGGTGGCGCACACCTGTCATCCCAGCTACCCAGGAGGGTAAGGCAGGAGAATCGCTTGAACCCGGGAGGCGGAGGTTGCAGTGAGCTGAAATCACGCCACTGCACTCCAGCCTCCAGCCTGAGCAACAGGGTAAGACTCTGTCTCAGAAAAACAAAAACAAACAAACAAAACAGCTTCTGATTAGGACATGCCTGTCCTGGGGCAGAATCAGGGTGTTTCCTAGAGGACACGTGGGCTCAGCTTGGGACAGAAAGAGAAAGCGGCCTGGCCAGGAGAGAGGCTGTCTAGGCAGGGGGAAGAGCGTGTGCCAAGGCCTGGGGCTGAGGGTCACAGGAGCTGTGCAAGAGGTGGCAGGGGTGTGTGGAGTGACAGGGCAGGCAGCTACCCAGACAAGGCGGTGCAGGGAAGGCTGCGTGCGACAGCTGTTTTGGAGGCTGCCTGCGTTCACACCCTGGCTCTGCTGCAACCTGTGACCTCAACCTCTCTGCGCCTCATGTGTTACATGGGTGTAATAACTGCCCCACTTGTTAACCTGTGCAGAATGCATAGCAGGCAGGCAGTGCTCAGGGCTCATGACCGTGGCCCCACATTCAGAGGGGGAAGGAAACCGGGTATCAGAGCAGGACGCCACCGCAGAGGGCTTGGGGGCCCCCAGGAAACAGACGGGGGTGTGCTTGACCCTAAGGGGCTACCCTGGGCTGCAGAGGCCTAATTCCACCCCTGCACCCCCCAGCTGCAGGGCTGCCCGAGGAAAGGGGCACTGCTGGGATTGAGTCCTGGTCTCCAGAACTGGAGATGTCTTTGGGCAGAGGCCCCCATCAGGGTTCCGGGGTCTCAGAACACCCAGTCTATGGGAGTGTGACGTGGGCTCATGAAAGGGGGGCGTCGGCGGGGCGCGGTGGCTCACGCCTGTAATCCCAGCACTTTGGGAGGCCGAGGCGGGTTGGATTATGAGGTCAGGAGATCGAGACCATCCTGGCTATCACGGTGAAACCCCATCTCTACTAAAAATACAAAAAATTAGCCGGGTGTGGTGGCGGGCGCCTGTAGTCCCAGCTACTTAGGAGGCTGAGGCAGTAGAATGGTGTGAACCCGGAAGGTGGAGGTTGCAATGAGCCGAGATTACACCACTGCACTCCAGCCTGGGCGACAGCACGAGACTCCATCAAGAAAAGAGAAGAGAAGAGAGAAAAGAAAAGAAAAGAAGGAAAGAGAAAAAGGAGAGAACGGAGAGAAAGAGAAAGAAAGAAAAGAAAGAAAGGGAGAAAGAGAAAGAAAGAGAGAAAGAAAGTGGGGCATCAGAGCTCTAATCCTGGGTCCCCACCCTCGTGGCCACCAGACCCCGGGCTTTGCTTCTCAAAGCCTCAGTTTCCTCATCTGTATAATGACAGTCAGCTGCTCTATGGAGTAGCCGTTCTTTTTTATTCCTTAATAAACTTGCTTTCACTTAAAAAAAAAAAAAAAAAAACAGAAAAGAAAAAGAAAAGAAAAAACGACAGTACAGAACCTGGCCAGCACGGCAGCTCACGCCTGTAATCCCAGCACTTTGGAAGGCTGAAGCGGGAGGATAGCTTGAGCCCAGGAGTTTGAGACCAGCCTGGGCAACATAGCAAGACGCCATCTCTATTTTAAAAAGATAGAGCTCACTGTAGCATCTTCTGAAGATTAAATGATTTTAAACACTGAAAGCACGTTCAACAGCGCCTGAAAGATCCTCAGATTCTGACACCGCAGCGAGGATGGGGGCTTTCTGCGTGCTGACAGATGAGGAAACCGGAGCACGTAAGCGGCAAGGCAGGGATTCCGGTCCTCGGTCTGCAGGTTCGCTTCCCCCGGCGCGGGGCTGCGGTGCCCGCTCCGCAGAGAGGGCACCGAGGCTCCTTGGGGAGGCGGCAGCCGGGGCCCCAACCCCACTCCCGCCACCTCTCGCGTGGCCGCCGCTAGAGGCCGCTCCCGGAGCCGCGCGCGTCCTCTCGCGGGTCCGCCCCCCGGGACTGTTGGACCCGCCCCCGGCCCACAAGGCCCTGCAGGGAGCGGGCCCGGGCGCTGCGCGATCCAAGTCGGGTCGCCGTCCAGCCTGCAGCATGAGCGCCCCCAACGCGACCCCCATCTTCGCGCCCGGCGAGAACTGCAGCCCCGCGTGGGGGGCGGCGCCCGCGGCCTACGACGCGGCGGACACGCACCTGCGCATCCTGGGCAAGCCGGTGATGGAGCGCTGGGAGACCCCCTATATGCACTCGCTGGCCGCCGCCGCCGCCTCCAAAGGTAGCCCCCACCCGGCCTGCACCGTCCCCGGGGCCGCAGGGGAAACTGAGGCTGGGGCTGCCCCGACCCGGGGACCCACCCTCCCGCTGGGGCGCCTCTGTCTCCTGGCCTGGGAAGTGGGGCTGCAGGTGGGGGCACACGGAGGCGTTCACGGGGAGTGCCGCAGGAGTGGGGCCCCGCACACATTAGGCGCCGCCTAACTACCAGGAACTTCCACTCCAGGGGGAGTGAGACCCCCGCTCTCCGGATGGGGACCTCAAACGCGAGACCTGGGTAGAACCAGGTCCCCAGCTCCCTGTCTGAGATCGGGACGAAGGGGTCGTGCCAGGGAGAGGCTGCCCTTCTGTCTGCCTGGGAAAGCAGCCCCAACTCCCCTGGCTAAGAATAGCACCCAGAAAGCTGAGCTCGGGGAGACAGCTGCCCCCGGGGTGGCCCTGGCTTGCCTGGCGTCAGAGGCCGAGGGCTGCTGAGAAAGGACTCCCTGGCCCCGCACAGGCCCCATCCCAGGGCCGGGCCCCAGTGTTCGCACCCTGAAAATGGGCACGTCCAGGGTCCAGTGCCAATTAGGACTGGGGGTCATGTGTGGCCCACTGGGGACCAGCCCTTCCCCTCCCACATAGTCTCAAGTCCAGGTCTTGCCTGACCACTCTTGCAAATCCAACTTTCAGATGGAGGGAGGGGGAGAGAAAAGTAACCAACCTGAGAGATAAGGGACCGGGGACAAACAGCGTGGGCTGGGCTCAAAGTCCAAGGCTCTTGCCTCCCCACAGGCCTGGCCCCAAAAGCGGCCATCTTCGGCCTCCCTGGCTGGTCATCCTCTCTCTGGCCGCTGGCCAGGGCCCATGCTGTTCCCGCTCAGGACTGCTGTGTTCCGCCTGCCTCTGTCCATGCTGGCTCAGTGTGCCCTCCCGTCCTGTGGCAAATGTGACTCACAGCCCAGTCCAGCCCTGCGTCCCCTCCTCCAAGCAGACCCCCAGCTCAGCCCTGCGCTCCTTCCTTCAGGCAGCCTCCCCAGCCCAGCCTTGCCCTACCCTAGGCCCCCTACTCCAGGAAGCCTCCTCAGCCCTGCCCTAAACCCCCTCCCCCAGACAGACCCCCCCAGCCCAGCCCTGCGCCCCTTCCTCCAGGCAGCCTCCCCAGCCCAGCCCAGTCCTACGCCCCCTCCTCCAGGCAGATCCCCAGCCCAGCCCTGCCCCCCCTCCTCCAGGCAGACCCCCAGCCCTGCCCTGTGCCCCCTCCTCCAGGCAGTCTCCCCAGCCCTGTCCTGCACCCCCTCCTCCAGGCAGCCTCCTAAGCCCGGCCCACCTAGTGATGTCGGGCGCCCTGTGTCTGCCCAGGGGGCCGGGTCCTGGAGGTGGGCTTTGGCATGGCCATCGCAGCGTCGAAGGTGCAGGAGGCGCCCATTGATGAGCACTGGATCATCGAGTGTAATGACGGCGTCTTCCAGCGGCTCCAGGACTGGGCCCTGCGGCAGACACACAAGGTGCCCCTCTGCCCACAGGCCCTCCAGGATCCCCACTCCTTGGGGTGAGGGCACTGCTTCCTGGGGGTTGGGGGCCTGGGGCTGCCAGAGGTAGAGGAGATGGCCTTCTCTCTCGGGAGTCCCCCGGCCGCTCCCTTTCTGCAGGTGGGGAGATCCTGGGGACCTCTCTACCCTGTCCACTTTTTCTTTTCCCCTCTTCAAGGTCGTCCCCTTGAAAGGCCTGTGGGAGGATGTGGCGCCCACCCTGCCTGACGGTCACTTTGATGGTGAGGGGTGAGGGGACATATCACAGGGTGGACCTCCCAGCTCCACTGCATCCCTTCCTTTGCTTGTGGGGGGCCCTCTGATGTGCACTGGGGGGACAGAGCCCAGGTGGGTGTGGGCCTGGCTGTGAGGGCTAGCAGGGCACTGGAGATGGGCACGCTCACGGAGGAGCCCTGGAGGCGATCTCGGGGTTCTCAAGCCCGCGTGGGAGCCCCACCTCTGCCCACGGCCCCGTCTCACTGCACCTCCACCTGCTCGGGGATGAGCTGGGTGAGGCTCGGCGAGGTGCTGAGCCCCGCCCTGACCGCGTGGGCTTCTGTCCCCGGTGCAGGGATCCTGTACGACACGTACCCACTCTCGGAGGAGACCTGGCACACACACCAGTTCGACTTCATCAAGGTGGTTCTCTCTGACTTGCTGGGATGCTGGAGGCCCTCGGGGAAGCCCCTCTGCCCACACCCCCACCTCCGTTCTGACCACTGGCCACTCCCCTTCCACAGAACCACGCCTTTCGCCTGCTGAAGCCGGGGGGTGTCCTCACCTACTGCAACCTCACCTCCTGGGGGGAGCTGATGAAGTCCAAGTACTCAGACATCACCACCATGTTTGAGGTGTGCCCCCTGGAGTTCCCGTGGGTCTCCAGGCAGTGACCTTGGTGGGGGTGGGAAGGGACTGCTGGAGCCACCTTGCTACCTGGGGAGGGTCCCTTCCTTTTTTTTTTTTTTTTTTTTTTTTTTGAGACGGGGTCTCACTCTGTCACCCAGGCTGGAGTGCAGTGGCGCCATCTCGGCTCACTACAAGCTCCGCCTCCCGGGTTCACGCCATTCTCCTGCCTCAGCCTCCCGAGTAGCTGGGACTACAGGCGCCCGCCATCTCGCCCGGCTAGTTTTTTGTATTTTTAGTAGAGACGGGGTTTCACCGTGTTAACCAGGATGGTCTCGATCTCCTGACCTCGTGATCCGCCCGTCTCGGCCTCCCAAAGTGCTGGGATTACAGGCTTGAGCCACCGCGCCCGGCCGGTCCCTTCCTGACCCCGTGGGTGGGCTGGACTGTGCTGGTTCATTTAGAAACCAAAGTCCTTTGCCTGGTGCGGTGGCTGCCAGGAGCGGTGGCTCAGGTCTGTAATCTCAGCACTGTGGGAGGCTGAGGTGGGCAGATTGCTTGAGCCTAAGAGTTCAAGACCAGCCTGGGCAACAGAGCAATACCTCATCTTTACTAAAAAAATACAAAAAACTAGCTGGGTGTGGTGGTGTGCACCTGTACTCCCAGCTACTTGGGAGGCTGAGGTAGGAGGATTGCTTGAGCCCAGGTGGCAGAGGTTGCAGTGAGCCAAGATCGAACCACTGCACTCCAGCCTGGGCAACAGAGCCAGACCCTGTCCCTGTCTCAAGAAAAAAAAAAA
>NC_045454.1:51481112-51485185 GCF_002776525.5 Piliocolobus tephrosceles
GTGCAATCTCAGTTCACTGCAACCTCTGCCTCCTGGGTTCAAGTGATACTCCCACTCCAGACTCCCGAGTAGCTGGGACTGCCAGCATGTGCCACCATCCTTGGCTGGTTTTTGTATTTTTTGTAGACACGAGGTTTTGCCATATTGCCCAGACTGGTCTCAAGCTCCTGGACTCAAGTAATCCACCCACCTTGGCCTCCCATAGTGTTGGGATTATAGGCGTGAGCCACTGCACTCGGCCCGCAATCTGCTTTTGAAAGCACTTTTCTATCGAATGTCTTTTTAGATGCTATGAAGAAGCAAAGGCAGGTATCATTTCATTTCTGATGAAGAAACTGAAGCTCTAAGAGAAATGACCGTCCTAGACCACACAGAGCAGTGAGGGCAGGAATAGTGTCTGTGTGCTGGAAAGACTTTCAGAAGAAGATGCTAGGCTGGGCATGGTGGCTCACACCTGTGATCCCAGCACTTCAGGAGGCCAAGGCAGGTGATCACTGGAGCTCAGGAGTTTGAGCCTAGCCTAGCCAACATGGCAGAATCCCATCTCTACCAAAAATACAAGTTAGCCAGGCGCAGTGGCGGGCGCCTGTAATCCCAGCTACTCGGGAGGCTGAGGCATGAGAATCACTTGAACCTAGGAGGCAGAGGCTGTTGTGAGCCGAGATCACACCATTGCACTCCAGCCTGGGCGACAGACCCAGACTCTATCTCAAAAAAAAAACAAAAACAAAAAGGAAATCAGAGTCCCTCACCAGCTCAACAACCTCCCGTGGCTCCCCAGTGCCCTGTGGTTCGGCCCAAGCCCCACATGTTCCCCTCCCTCCGGCCGCCTCCACCTGGCTGTCTTCGCTGGTTCAGCAGTGTTTGTCTGGCTGTTCCCTCTGCCTGGTAGAGGTAGCCTATCTGAGAAGGGTTATCCCAGGGGTTATCCCTGGGCTGCTGTTGTGAGAGCCGGCTGGGTGCCTGTGGCCCTTGGGGCAGTTTTTCTTCCAAAATGGGAACTAATGGCCTGTCCTCTTTCTCTGTGGTGATTCTTTGGCTCCACCTGCCACACTGGCAAGGTCTGGGGAACTGTGGAGTAGGTGCCCCGGGGATGGCTTGAGCCGGGTGATGGTGGTGTGGGGCTGGGGTTCCAGGACAGCCCGGCAGCTGCTGCCGGCGCTGGGGAGCTGGAGATTCCCATTCACACCTGGGCTTCCAGGGCTGCCCTACCACATGCCCCACGGCAGCTGCAGCCGCCCACCCGGGCCTTGCCATTTGTAAACACTCTTCAATGAGGGGAGGGTGCACGTGACCCCCATGGCCCTCAGAGATGACCTGGCACCATCCCCGACCAGGAGACACAGGTGCCTGCGCTGCTGGAGGCCGGCTTCCGGAGGGAGGACATCCGTACCGAGGTGATGGCGCTGGTCCCACCGGCCGACTGCCGCTACTACGCCTTCCCGCAGATGATCACGCCCCTGGTCACCAAGGGATGAGCCACCACCCCGGCCCGGCCACAGCCGTGCCTTCCTCCGTGCCTTCCTGGCTGGGAGCCTAGGCTCTCCCGCCAGCCCCGGGCTGATCCCGGCTGTGTGTCACCAGCAGCTTTCCCAGCTTCTCCGTGAGGGGTCACTGCGGCCCGTTGCCGGGTCTCAGAGGTGAAGTAAACACCAGCGCTGGCTTGGCTGGTCCACAGTGAGTGTTGTGACTGTTAATTCCGGCGGCTGCTCCCTCACCTCCCGTCCATCCCACGGACACAGGAAAAGCGGGTGACTCCCCTCCAGGTTTCTGAGCGGCCCCAGGACCCCCCACCACTGTCTTGCCCATGGCAGACATCTCCAGCCGATGCCCGATGTCCCTTCCTCAGACGAAAGCCACTTGACCCTTTACAGTGGGGTCAGGGTCTCAGAGGGTGGCAGCGTCATGGCCGGGTGAGACAAGGACCCTTGCCCACCCCAGGCAGGAGCCCGCTTCCCTGCCCGCCCTGGCACACCCTGAACTCCTCCTCCTGCCTCAGGAGCGGCGTGGCTGCTGACAGCCCTGTGCCCCGAGCCTCCCATTTCCAGATGTTGTTTCCTCGCGGGAGGCATCAACCCCGCTAGGCCCAGTGCAGGGGTAGCCCCACCTGCCTGACCCCAGGAACATCCCGGGTCCTGCCTGTCCGTGCCCTTGTGCCCAGCTGGTCACCCCACGCCTCCCGCTCTGCCCCCTGCGTTCACGCGCGTGCAGCCCGCCCATCTTCCTGGGGCCATCCTGCCCACCCTCTCTACTGACCTCCGTGCCCCGAGAGAAGGCCGGCTCCTGTGCTCTGCACTCCGGCCCGGGACTGCTGTTCCGCTGGCCGATGCCCCGTCCCCACCCCCGCATGTCCTGCCTCCAGGCTGGGCGCCTGCTCCCCACCCCCGCCCCAGTCTCCTGGGACCCATCCCAGCCTGGCCTGTCATAACTGCCGGTCCCCAGCACTGTCCTGGTGCGCAGCAGGCATGCAGGGTGGGCCTGCGGAGCGGGGTCTCCAGCACCGGCGGCGTCTGGCGCTGAACACAGGAAGACGGGACGTTTGCTGAATGAATGCACGTCCCTGGTGAGGACTGGACTTCGACGGATGAAGGGGCTGGTGGGGTGAAGCCAGGGTCCCCCGAAAGCCCTGGGTGGAGAGGGTCCCCAAAGTGGGGTCAGACAGCCTGTGAGGCTCACGGCCCTGCCCTGCAGCCCTTTGGTTTGGACCAGGTGCCATCTCCCCATCTCCCTGGCCCCAGCCCTCAGCTAACCAGCCCTTCCCACTGCCTGGAAATGGGCCACAGGGCAGTGGCGACCTGCCCGAGTTCACACACAGGCCACAGGCCACACTCTGAGCCCCGGGGTGGGCTCAGACGGGCTCTGCTCAGCTGCCTTAAGGCACAGTGGGAGACGGAGTCAGGGCCCTCCCAGGAGGGAAGGGTGTGGGGCCTTCCACGCTTGGGACTTTGGGCTGCGACATCCACACCAGGGTCTTCACAGAGCAGCAGGAAAGGACCTGCTGGCGGGCACAGTGCCCATCCCTGCCCCTGGCTCTGCTCCAACCACCCCCAACCCAAGGGTGGCACGCTGCTGGGGGTCTGTGGTCCCCCCAGGTCCCTAGCTCCTTTCACCCACACACCACACTGGGAGGCAGCGGCCTGAGGGCAAATTTATTGACAACCTTACAGGACAAAAGCAGGCTGGGGACAGGACGGCGACAGGCTCCGGTGGCAGTGGCGGCACTACCTGCGGTACCAGATCTGCACCCTCCGCTCCCGCTTGATCTTCCTCTGCAGCTGCAGGATGCCGTAGAGCAGGGCCTCGGCCGTGGGTGGGCAGCCTGCAGGGACCTTGCCTCAGTCTCCCTTCCCGCAGCCAGAGCCTGTGTGACCACATGCACAGCGCAGCCGGCTCGGCTTTTGAGGGGCCTCCCGTGCCAGCCTGAAGGTGGAGGCTGGTAGCCCAGGGCGGGCGCAGGGGCCAGCGGCTGGCAGCTGGCATGGGGGACGTCCCTGCAGGAAGACTGGGGTCCTCCCCTGGGCAAGGCCCCACTGCCTTCCTCCCGTGGCTCATCCTGGGCTGCCACAGCAATGTCCTGGACAAGATGCTGACCTCACTCACCCGGCCCCGGCTCTAGCCCTCAGGACTCCACGGGGGCCAGTGCTCACCAGACACACTTAGCAATGGGTAGCAGGGCCTGGGGCTGCTCCGGACAGAGATGAAGACCGGGGGGCTGGGCGGAGGGAGGGGAGGCGGCCCAGGGCCCAGGCATCCCACAAGGACCCGATGACCCCCTTTCTGAGCCCCAAGCCAGAGCTCTTTGCTGGGGATCCCCCAGCCCCAGCTGCCGGGCAGGCTCAGAGCAAAGGGCTTGAGCAAGAGGACACAGCCCAGGGCCCAACAGGGACAGCAGGAGTGGAAACAGGTGGGAAAGGACAAGGCCACCACAGGGCCTGGGAAAGGGCAGCTGGGCCCCACCTGGCAGAGTTTGGGCAAGTCCAGATTGTCGAAGGGAGGGAGGAGCACAGTCCGCAGGGAGGGAGGGAGGAGCACAGTCCACAGGGAGGGAGGAGCACAGTCCGCAGGGAGGGAGG
>NC_045454.1:51490185-51499077 GCF_002776525.5 Piliocolobus tephrosceles
CAGTCCGCAGGGAGGGAGGAGCACAGTCCGCAGGGAGGGAGGAGCACGGTCCACAGGGAGGGAGGAGCACAGTCCACAGGGAGGGAGGAGCACGGTCCACAGGGAGGGAGGGAGGGAGGAGCACAGTCCGCAGGGAGGGAGGGAGGAGCACGGTCCACAGGGAGGGAGGGAGGGAGGAGCACAGTCCACAGGAAGGGAGGAGCACAGTCCACGCTCCCACCCTGCCCCTTTGGTCTGCACTGCAGAGGAAGATGCCAGGGGCATGGGCTGAGCTCCTGACCCGGAATGGACCTGTCTGTGCTGACGAGGGTCACAGTGAGGTCCAGGCTGCCCTGTCCACTGCCCCTAGGTGACCTGAACAGTGCAGAATGCTGAGCAAATCAACGCTCTTTCCAGGGAAGCGGAATCCAAAGTCAGAACCTGTTCCTCCACTTTTGAGAGGCGCCAGGACGTGCCTCCCGCTTGCCCAGCCCTCCAGACTCGGGACTCAGGGCTGGGCTCTCTGCGCGTGCGCTAATGCTGCAGCACAGGATGGCCAAGAACAGGACCTCTATCCCCTGTCCCACGAGCGCCACCTCTAAGCCTGCCTACCATGGACCAATGTCCATGGTGTCCAGGTGAACGCCCCGGGTGGCCCTCGTGGGACCACGTGAGGCGCAAGACTCCCACAGGATCACCAGATATAAAGAACATTCCCCGTGTGATGTGAATTTCAGGTATGCAGCCAATGCTCCTTTTTAGCGTCAGTATAGCCCAAATACTGTTGGGATATACTGGTACTAAACAATTACTCCTAAATGCTTTCCTGATGGTCAACCTCACCCTAACCTCACAGTCAAACTGAGTCTCCCACATTTTTATTTGCCAAAGGAAGTCCCGCGTGCCCTTCTATAAGGGTGAGGGCGTGGGACGGTGTCCTTGGCCTCCAGGAACCTTCTCTCTTGGTATTTCTAACTGCAGGTCTTTGGTTTCTGTCAGGCAGGACCGTATGAAACTGCTTTAAAGCAGGCGAGTGTTAGGGATTCCACTCAGCCTCCCCTGCTCCCTCTGATCCCTCTGATGGCTGAATACATCGCCGACTTCTCACAGGGCACACGCTCCACTAAGATGGAGAGCCCGGAGTCGGCTCATCCATAGGATGGGGGAGCCCGCCGTCTGTTGGGGGTGCGGGACTCCCTCACATGGGCCGCCGGGCTCCGTGTGGCGCTGGCCCTGTCCCCAGCTCTCTCGTGGGCGGTGTGGTCCCAGCCCTACCTGGGACGTAGATGTCCACGGGCACGATGCGGTCGCAGCCCCTCACCACCGAGTAGGAGTAGTGGTAGTAGCCTCCTCCGTTGGCGCAGCTGTGGGGGAGGGGATGTGAGGGAAGCGTGCTGAGGACCTGCCTGCCCACCCTCCCTCCTCACAGCTGTGGGGAAGGTGCCATGAGGAGCACCTGCCGGGGACCAGCCCTGTCCACCCTCCCTCCACGAGGCCTCGCCCCATCCCCACCCGTCTTCAACTGCAGGCCAAGCACCAACGAGGCTGGAACTTGTCACAGAGAGCAATGAGCAAACACGTACAGGCTCCCCGAGCCTCCGTGGGACCAGTGGGGCGCGAGCACGCGCGTGGCTGCTAACTCGGGGAACAGTGCTCCCTTCCCGAGGGGGCTCCTGACCATCGATTCCTGGGGCTGGAAAGTGTCGGATCACATGTGTCAACAAAAAGCCACTTCAAGCAGCCACAGTGCCAACACCCAGCACCTGTCTATAGGGCGGCTGAGCCTCACGCCAGGCCCTCGCCCGATTCCAGCTCTGTCAGTGAGGTGCTGGGGTCCACCCGGGGCAGGTAGCTGGAAACCCCAGGCGACCACTCCCAGCACTGCTTCCCACAGCCGTAAAAATGGACATAACCTGAATGCCCAGTAGTGGGAGACGGTTATGAAAACTCTGGAATATTCTGATTCTCTGTTTAGAATTAGATCAGTAATATATCCACACAGTGGGACATTATTCAGCCACGAAAAGGAGCGAGGCTCGGACACAGGTCGCCGCATGGATGCACCTTGAGGATGTCATGCTCAGTGAGAGATGCCAGACACAGAAGGCCATGCAGCGTGTGATCCTGTTTCTGTGAAATGTCCAGGAAGGGCCCATCCACAGAGACAGGGAGGGGAGGTGTGGGCACCGGGGCTTGGAAGGGGATGCAGAGTGACTGCTGATGGGGACAGCGTTTCATTTGGGGGTGATGAGAATGTTCTGGAATTAGAGGTGGTGGCTTAAAAACCACTGAACTGCTCACTTTAAAAGGGTAAACTTCCCAATACCCAATCTCTACAAAAATTTTAAAAATTAGGCACAGTGGAGCACATCTGTAATCCCAGCACTTTGGGAGGCTAAGGTTGGGGGATCGCTAGAGCCCAGGAGTTCAAGGCTGCAGTGAGCTATGACTGCACCACTGCACTCCAGCCTGGGCAACTCAGTGAGACTCTGTCTCTAAAAAATAAAAATAATAAATATTGACTGGGCACGGTGGCTCATGACTGTAATCCCAGCACTTTGGGAGGTTGAGGTGGGTGGATCATGAGGTCAGGAGATCGAGACCATCCTGGCCAACGTGGTGAAACTTTGTCTTTACTAAAAATATAAAAATTAGCCAGGCATGGTGGCGGGCGCCTGTAATCCTAGCTACTCGGGAGGCCAAGGCAGGAGAATCGCTTGAACCTGGCAGGTGGAGACTGTAGTTAGCCAAGATCATGCCACTGCACTGCAGCCTGGGTGACAGAGCTAGACTGTCTTCAAATACATAAATAAATAAATATTTTAAAATGTTAAGAGACTAAATAACTTTCAATGTTATGGGGAAATGACTAAAAATGACGGCAAGGCCAGGTGCGGCGGCTCACGCCTGTCATCCCAGAACTGTGGGAGGCCGAGGTGGGCAGACCACCTGAGGTCAGGAGTTCAAGACCAGCCTGGCCAACATGGTGAAACTCCGTTTCTACTAAAAACACAAAAATTGGCCGGGTGTGGTGGTGCGTGCCTGTAATCCCAGCTACTTGGGAGGCTGAGGCAGGAGAATTGCTTGAACCTGGGAGGCGGAGGTTGCAGTGAGCCGAGATCGTTTCACGGGACTCCAGCCTGGGTGAAAAAGCAAAACTCTGTCTCAAAAAAAAAAAAAAAAAAGAAAAAAAATTTATGGCAAGTTAGAAGGCTGAGATTATAAAACCATCTACAGCACTTGTCATCACTTAGGTGTGGGTAAAGCAGAGAACTGGGCGGAATGTGGGCTCTGCTGCGTGGGGGCGGACAGGAGCAATCGCTCTGGGGAGAGGACCCCCAGCGCCTCTGCGTGGGGTGGAGGCACCAAGACGGCTGAAGGGCAGAGCTGGGACCACGTGGGATTTTCACCGAATGTAAATGACACTTTTGATAAGCGCCATTAGGGCACAGCCAGGCCAGCACTCGCGCCACTTCTGTCCCTGGAGACGCCCCGCCCTGCACTCACCTCCCCATGGAGACCACGTAGCGCGGCTCCGGCATCTGGTCGTAGACCTGGAAGAGAGGCGGGGTCCGTGCGCAGCTCACTCTGGGGGCGGCTGGGCGGCGGGGAAGAGGCCTACCTTGCGGAGCGCTGGGGCCATCTTGTTGGTGAGCGTGCCGGCCACGATCATGACGTCGGACTGGCGCGGGCTGGCGCGGAAGACCACGCCAAAACGGTCCATGTCGTAGCGGGGTGCGGCCATGTGCATCATCTCCACTGCGCAGCAGGCCAGACCGAAGGTCATGGGCCACAGAGAACTCTGCGGAGGCCAGGCTCGCGTCAGACGCCACCCCCGGAGCCCCGCGGGGCCCAGATGAGATTCCACGTGGAGCACCTAGAACCCCCCGCTCATGTCCCGGGGCGGCAGCCGGCAGAGGTGAGAGGCACAGCGGCTCCTGCAGGTGGCCTCGGGGCCCCAAGAGAGTTGTCAAGCGCGCCCCACCAGCCACGTTCAAAATAAAATAGAAACGGGTGAGATCTGTCCTCATCCCACAGTTCCGCGAACCCAGTGTATCCTAAGTCCCACCACTTCAACAGGGGGCTCCAGCCACTCTCTGAGCGTGTGGGCTACAGGCGAGTAGCAGCGCAGGTCTAACCGGGAACTCTCTGCATTAACTACATCTGGGTCCGCAAACCAGGTGCCATGCCTCCGGGAAGCCCTCTCAGATCTCCTTGGCCACTCCCTCCCTCTCCTCCACCCATGTGGCTTCTCATTTCCCCCACGGCTCCTGCTGTCGCTGCACACAGCTCTGAGACCTGGCAGGGGCCCCTGCTGCCTGTGTTGGCGGGTGACAGGGCCAAGCTACAGAGCGAGGCAGGACTGCCCGGGCAGAAATGGCCAGGCTCACCTGCCCGCCAGGAGCCTGTGTCGGGATGGCCTGCGGCCATTCTCGGGTTCCCTCCGTTAGAAACTATCGTGCTGTGGGCATCCCTGTCTGGGCCACTGCGGCCCTGGCAGGACGTTCACCGTGGCATTGTTTAGGAAACAAAACACAAAAGGAAACCGTGAACGTCCATCAGTGGGGCATTGTTGAACCCGGGCTGTCGCGGCAAGTGCCGCAGGCACTGGAGGGAGCTGCCCGTGCTCACGCTGCAGGGGATGGCAGGGGCTGCGTGGGGGCTGCTGCCACAGGCCGGGGAGGCTTTAGATGGGTACTGAGAAGGATCTACTGCCTTCATACGCGCTCCTTTTAACTTAAAACACCACTTTCACCTTAAAAGGGAAACAAGAGGAACACACAGAAGCCAGAAAGAGAATGATGGAAAGGGAGGAGGTCATTTCAAGCAGGGTCTGAATACTCAGATGGAACCACAGGCCACCAGGCCAGCACAGGGGCCTCCGGGAGGGTCCAGCCTGCTCCAGGCCGCAGGGGTGTGTGTGCATCAGTGAGTGTGCCTGTGTGCATGCATGCGAATATGCTCACATGTATGTGTCCACATAAGTACACGTGTGTGCGCGAGTGTGCCTGTGTGTGCATGTGTGCGTAGTATGTTTTTGTGTGCATGTGCACATGAGTGCGAGTGTGCGTGTGCATGTGTGTATGTGCATGTGTGTACGTGTGTGCATGTGTGCGTATGCATATGTGTATGTGTGCATGACTGTGTGTGGTGCATGTACACACGTCTGTCCATACATGTGAGCTTGCATGCATATGTGCGCATGTGTGCATGCATGTGTTGTGTGTGTACGTGCCGGTACATTTGTGTGTGTATGTGTCTGCCTGCGAGTGTGCAGAGAGGCCCTGCCGCTCCAGGAGGGCCTGCAGCTCATAGTAGACTCACCCGGCGGGCCCAGTTGACGAGGTCATCCAGCTTGGCCACCACATACTCGCCCCGGCTGCTGGATTTGGGAACCATGGCTCCAGCCTTCGGCAGGGCAGGCTGGGCGCTGTCACAGAGACACATGGGCACAGGAGGCGTCAGCCACGCAGGTACTTCCCAGAGGCGGATACCGGCTCCCACGGCCGCTGCCAGAGGCCTGGACCCACATGAGGCCAGGGACTAGGATGTGCGACCCCTTCCCCGCCCCATCCAGGCACCCCTGTGGCTGCAGTGCTGATGCAGAAAATGAAGGGGGGCAGGGGTGGGGCAGGGGGTACGGCCCCCCCAGAAGGCCAGCTTCACCTGCTTGGGCCATCGGTGGCCACGCTCTGATGGACACCTCGTGCCTGCACAGCTGCGCCCACGCTGGAGCTGCCGGGAGATGGAGCGCGGGTCAGTGGCCGTCCCAGGCCCCTCCGACTCCCCTAGTCGCACTCACTATTGTCCTGCCTCTCCCCTCCCCGATGCGGGACTGCTCTTGCCTCTGCCCGTCAGCACTTGGGCCACTGGCCACAGCCCCTGGGGCCATCTGGCCACTGCCCCAACCCCGAATGATGGCCCAGACTTGAATGGAGTTTCTTTTGTGATGTACCCAGCAGGTCAACAGTGTCCAAGCAAGGACGGTTGCAGGATCATCCACAGAAGCAAACTGGGACCAGGCCTTCCACATGTGACCAAGGTCAGATCCCTGGGCATGCGCCCTCACCACCCTGTCAGTCGCCTGGGTCTCCAGGAGGCCTGCCCGTGGCTGCCATCTGCACAGAGCTCACAGAATGCCTTCCCATCACGAGTGGCGGTGCGCTCTGATGGTGCTGAGCCAGGCCCACAGGGTTTTCCTCCTGACTGTCCAGCCTTTGCCACTGCATGGACTGTTTCAGGGAGGGTCCCAGCACATCACGTGCAGCGTGCAGTGCAGACCGTCACCTGCATCCTGTCCTTAACGCACCACGTGACCTTCACAAGGGCCCGCCCCCTTTCGTCTGGCGCTGCTGAAGGCCCCTCCCAGCTCAGGGCTGGAGACTCAGGCACTCACCGCAGACCAAGGATCCGGAAGCCGTGCAGGCCAGGAGCTGCAGAGAGGACCACAGGGGTGGGGACAGTGAGCTGCGGGCAGCACCAGGGGCCACCGATTCAGGACCCCTGGATGGGCCACAGGGCCAGCCTCCAGGCACTTCCCCGTCAGGCTCCTGCCCGCATGGCCTAGCTCTAACCCCACCTCAAGTGCCACTTAACAGACATTAGGTAACGAGGGGATTTTCAGAATATGAGCGACTCTTAGTCCCCTCCTTGAGACCCCATGGCCCCAGAAGAAACCCAAATGCTGCCCCATCTCCTGGCCCTGGCAATATTCACCGGTACCTGCTGCTTTCCTGCCCCAGGGCCTCCGCGCCGGCTGCTCCCCTGCGGGGGACACCCCGCCTCACAATTGCACACCACTGGCCCCTTCTCATGAGGCAGGTTTCAGCTCAGATGCCCGGGGCGTCCCGCTTACACCAGCACCCCAGGTCCTCCTGTTGCCGGCACCCGGTTCTATCTCCATCTATGCATGCTTCTGGGGTGCCTGCCACCCTGGCAATGCCAGGGCCTCCCTGGGTGCCCAGTGCTCGTCCTGTCCTCAGCTGTGCCTGACAAGCGTGTGCTGGGTGCTCCAGGCCCTGGTGGGTGCTCGGGGGTTTCCCACGCAGCTGAGCACAGGCCCCATCCTCCAGGAATCTGTAGTCGGCTGAGCAGGCAGGGCGCTGCCCACGTCAACCTACCAGCCTCAAAGGAAGCACCGAGGAGGGAACGCGCCTGCACGAAGGCTCCTGGGAGAGCCTTCCCAAGGCGAAGGCTGAGGCCAGAGCAGGGCCTTGCCACACCCAGGGGCACTCTGTGAGGGGGGGGAACGCCTGGAGGTGCCAGGAATCCTGGCTCACAAGGAAGAAGCCAGAAAGGCAGGCTTGGTGCTGGTGACAGCTAAACTATGTCCCTCCACTTGACCTGTATCTGAAGCCCTAATCCCAGGACCTCAGAATGTGACTGCTTTTGGAGAAGGGGTCTTTAAAGGGGTCATTAATCGCGGGGCACAGTGGCTCATGCCTGTATTTCCAGCACTTTGGGAGGCCGAGGCAGGTGGATCGCTTGAGGTCAGGAGTTTGAGACCAGCCTGGGCAACACGGTGAAACCCCGTCTCCACTAAAAATACAAAAATTAGCTGGGTGTAGTGGCGGGCGCCTGTAATCCCAGCTACTTGAGAGACTGAGGCAGGGAGGTAGAGCTTGCAGTGAGCTGAGATCGTTTCACCACACTCCAGCCTGGGTGACAGAGGGAGACTCCATCTCAAAAAATAAAATAAAGCGTCATTATAATGTGGTGAGAGGTCATGAGGGTGGGCCCTCATCTGATATGACTTGTGTCCTTGTAAGAAAAGACTTTCAGGATACAAACACGTACAGAGGGAAGACGCAGGGAGCAGATGGCCATGCACAAGCCAAGGACAGAGGTTCCAGCAGGAACCAACCCTGTTGACCCCCAGTCTTGGCCTTCCAGCCGCCAGAACTGTGCGAACATCAGCTTCTGTTGTTTAAGCTGCCCAGGTGATGGTACTTTGTTGCTGTGGCCCCAGCAGATGCGGGGTGAGGCCCGATGGAGAAGCTGTAGGCAGCTTCCAGGGGCCAGGGCCAGGGCCAGGGTTTGATGCCCCCGAATGCAGCAGTTCATGGGGCCTTCTCCTGACTCTGAGCCCCTTCCTCACCCCAGCCTTAGCTTCATCCAGGGTTGCTGTTTTCCATGGCCCTGTCCAGGCCACAACTCTCTGAAGGACACAGGCCTGTGACCTACTTCTTGGCATGCCTGAGGCTGGGCACAGCAGACAGGCTAACTGCCCAGCTCCAGGCTCTGATGGGAGCTGCCCCACTCCGGGCGTCAGTTTCCCAAGCTGAAAATTCAGGACTTTGGATAAGCCCCTAGCAGAGGAAATGGCTCTTCTGAGAACTTCTGAGGTGATGGGATTCTGTGCCTCTGCGTCCGGCTTTTTTTTTTTTTTTTTTTTGAGACAGAGTTTCATTCTCGTTGCCCAAGCTGGAGTGCAATAGTGCGATCTTGACTCACTGCAACCTCCGCCTTCCGGATTCAAGCGACTATCCTGCCCCAGCCCCCCCAGTAGCTGGGATTACAGGCATGCACCACCACACTCAGTGAATTTTGTATTTTTAGTAAAGACGGGGTTTCTCCATGTTGGTCAGGCTGGTCTTGAACTCCAGACCTCAGGTGATCTGCCCACCTTGGCCTTCCAAAGTGCTGGGATTACAGACGTGAGCCACAGCGCCGTGGGCCAGGCATTCTTAACAAGGGGCCTGGTGAGGAACTGTGAACTTGCTTGGAATAAAAAAACAAAATGTCTTTGTTGTCACCAGCATCTTATGGAAAATTAGCCCTTTGTTCAATTCTTAGCGTAGGCTGGGTGCCGTGGCTCACGCTCAGGCCTGTAATCCCAGCACTTTGGGAGGTTGAGGTGGGAGGATTGCTTGAGCTCAGAAGTTTTTGTTTTTTTTTGTTTTTTTTTTTTTT
>NC_045454.1:51499177-51507403 GCF_002776525.5 Piliocolobus tephrosceles
TCACTGCAAGCTCCACCTCCCGGGTTTACGCCATTCTCCTGCCTCAGCCGCCCGAGTAGCTGAGACTACAGGCGCCTGCCACCTCGCCCGGCTAGTGTTTTGTATTTTTTAGTAGAGACGGGGTTTCACCATGTTAGCCAGGATGGTCTCGATCTCCTGACCTCGTGATCCGCCCGTCTCGGCCTCCCAAAGTGCTGGGATTACAGGCTTGAGCCACCGCGCCCCGCCGAGCTCAGAAGTTTGAGACCAGCCTGGGCAACGTGGCAAGGCCCCCATCTATACTAAAAATACAAAAATTAACCAGGCATGGTGGTGCACACAGCTACACAGGACACTGAAGTGCCAGAAGCTGGGAGGCAGAGGTTGCAGTGATAAGCCAAGATGATACCACTTCACTCCAGTCTGAGTGACAGAGGCAGACTCTGTCTCAATAAATAAAAAAAAATAAAAAATTCTTAGCACAGACAACAAAATACGGCAGTATTAGCAGGACCTGTAACTTTTCACCAAGAGGAATCACAGAGGTTTCTTAGCCATGGTACAGGGGTTGCAGACCTTTCCGTATCGTCAAAGCCTCATTTGCAATTCTCACTCCTTCCAAACCACAGTGGTAGTTAGACCTGCCGCTAAATCGCGTTCATAAGGAAAGCGCTTAGATTACTAAGCAGCCAATCAGGTTTCAAGACGATCTTTTAATAACTGCCTCTCCGTGTAACTGATTTCCTTGCAATTCTATGGATTTTATTCCATGCATTATAATAACTTTATCTGAGCAGCGGTCGGCAGGCTTCAGCTGATCCCAAAAAGGTCCCTGGAGCGGGACAGGCTGAGATCCGCTCTGCGAGAGGCCCTTACCCCACAGGGTTGGGGACGGAGGTGGAGGATCCGGCAGGGTGGTGTGGATGCCCTGGGTCCTGTTTCTTTCCAGGCCCGGCCCTGTAACTTCGAGGAGTCTCGGACCCTCAATGGGCCTAAGCTTCCCAGCATGTCAGGCAGGGGCATCTCAAGGGCAGCCTCGCGGGCCGTGCCCTGGCCTCGGGGACGTGAGCGGGACACCTCCAGCCTCCGCCCTGAGCGCCCTCCTGGGGCTGGGGGCTTGCGTCATGACCTGCCGGGTCTCGGTTTCCCCGACTGTACCCTGGACGCAATAACGGAGACCGTTCATCATAAGCCGGGCGGGAGCCCGAGGAGCGGCCGGCTCGGAGAAGCCCGGAGAGGACGACGGCCATGACGCCGGCACCGACCCACGAAGCCACCACAGCTCCCGAGGCTCCCACGGCCCCAGACCCGCGCGGCCCCACACCCGCCGCCGGCGCCGCGCTCACCTGACAGCGCCGCCATCTTGGCCTCGGCCTTCAGACAACCTCTGAGGTCCGTCCTCCTGAGCGCTCCGGGTCCCCGGGGCCGTCGCCCAAAGAAGCTCGGAGCGCGTGCGGAAACCGGAACCCGGAGCCGGGAGGTTCCGCTGCGCTTTTGGCCTCCGTGGTCGTGCCTGCGCCGTGCAGCCCCGGATCACCCGAGACGGAAAGGTCAAAGGAGTGCGCGCGTAGGGGCCGCGAGTCTGCGGCAGCCCGACAAAAACAAAGGCGATATTCATCTTTTTGTTATTACAGGAGGGCAAAAGTGCCCGCTCGTCCCTGAGTGGGCTCGAACCACCAACCTTTCGGTTAACAGCCGAACGCGCTAACCGATTGCGCCACAGAGACAGCGATGCCGCCGGGCCCCCGGGGAGACCTTATAAAGTATGTGCGTCCTGCTGACGCGAAACCAGCTACGCCTGCGCGGGGAAGGCGCTGCGCGGGCCGGAGTCGCGGCGAGAGCGACCCCTGCCGCCCAGCCGAAATAGCTCAGTTGGGAGAGCGTTAGACTGAAGATCTAAAGGTCCCTGGTTCGATCCCGGGTTTCGGCAACAGTTTTAGCGCCCCTGAAGATCATCGGTGTCTTTTGTTCAGGATTGGTCCGGCTGCCTTGCAGCTATCCCGGACCCCTTCTCGGAACATGACCCCATTCTGCAGAGGAGGAGTCGGGATGTGGACTCATCTGAAGGTAGAAGGGCTCAGACCTAACAACCTCAAAGCCTCCTCTTCCCACCCCCAAGAGGTCATGATTTCAGCCCAAACTTCCCCCTTCCCTGACAAACCCTCGATCTTCCATCTTGCTTAAATTGCTAAGTTTACAGCCCGTACTAATTACATAAAAAACAACACTAAACGCCCAAACTAGCAAAACAGAGTTTGCAGAACGCTTTCTGCATGCATATCATCAAATTTTCATAATTCCACTGGAGGTTTTTTTCTGCCGGTTTTACGATTACAAAAACAGAGGCAAAGGCCAGTGCGGTGGTTCACCTCTGTAATCCCAGCACTTTAGAAGGCCAAGGCAGGCAAATCACCTGAGGTCAGGAGTTCGAGACCAACCTGGCCAATATGGTGAAACCCCGTATCTAAATCCCAGCACTTTAGAAGGCCAAGGCAGGCAAATCACCTGAGGTCAGGAGTTCGAGACCAACCTGGCCAATATGGTGAAACCCCGTATCTAAATCCCAGCTACTCAGGAGGCAGAGGTTGCAGTAAGCTGAGATCATGCCACTGCACTCCAGCCTAGGCGACAGAGTGAGACTCCATCTCAAAAAACAAAAGTAAAAAGAAAAGAAAACAGAGGCGCAAATTAGGTGAACATGGCTGAGAAGCAAAGCTGAGGGACCCTCGAGGACCACAGCAGGTGTTTACTGAATTTGTGCCATGGGCTGGGGGCCCACTGCTGAACAAAGCCAGACCTGGTCTCTGTTCTTGGGCAGCTCAAAAGGATTGGAGGGACCCAGCATGGTGGCTCACACCTGTAATCCCAGCGCTTTAGGAGGCCAAGGCAGGAGGATCACTTGAAGCCAGGAACTTAAAACCAGCCTGAGCAACATAGCAAGTCCCCATCTCTACAAAAAATAATAATAAAGACTTGGAGGAAAAGCTGACAGGAACCTAAGAGGTTGGCAGTTGCACAAAACCGTCTTCCTTCTATAGTTCTCATAGCTGCCCATGCTGTACGGTTTTGGTTTTATTTAGTTTTTTGAGATGGAGTCTTGCTCTGTCACCCAGGCTGGAGTGCAGTGGCAAGATCTCAGCTCACTGCAGCCTCTGCCTCCCTGGTTCAAGTGATTCTCCTGGCTTAGCCTCCTGAGTAGCTGGGATTACACACACACACACACACACACACACCACCACGCCTGGCTAATTTGTTTTGTTGTTGTTGTTTTGTTTTGTTTTTTGAGATGGAGTCTTACTCTGTCGCCTAGGCTGGAGTGCAGTGGTGTGATCTCCACTCACTGCAAGCTCCGCCTCCCGGGTTCACACCATTCTCCTGCCTCAGCCTTCTGTGTAGCTGGGACTACAGGCGCCCGCCACCGGGCCCAGCTAATTTTTTCTTTGTATTTTTAGTAGAGACGGGGTTTCACCGTGTTAGTCAGGATGATCTCGATCTCCTGACCTCGTGATCACCCGTCTCGGTCTCCCAAAGTGCTGGGATTATCAGGCTTGAGCCACAGCGCCCGGCCAATTTCTGTATTTTTTTATTTTTATTTTTATTTTTTATTTTTTTTATTTTTTTGAGACGGAGTCTCGCTCTGTCGCCCAGGCTGGAGTGCAGTGGCCAGATCTCAGTTCACTGCAAGCTCCGCCTCCCAGGTTTACGCCATTCTCCTGCCTCAGGCTCCCGAGTAGCTGGGACTCTAGGTGCCCGCCACCTCGCCCGGCTAGTTTTTTGTATTTTTTTAGTAGAGACGGGGTTTCACCGTATTAGCCAGGATGGTCTCGATCTCCTGACCTTGTGATCCGGCCATCTCGGCCTCCCAAAGTGCTGGGATTACAGGCTTGAGCCACCGCGCCCGGCCAATTTCTGTATTTTTTAATAGAGATAGGGTTTCACCATGTTGGCCAGGCTGGTCTTGATCTCCTGACCCCAGGTGATCCGCCCACCTCAACCTCCCAGAGTGCTGGGATTACAGGAGTGAGGCACCGCGCCCAGCCATGGTTTTGGTTTTAAATTTATATAAATATTTTTAGAATAATTTAGAGTTCTGAGTACCCTATGCCCAGTTCATGAGTGTGGTGTGACACATTTGTCACACGATACATTATTATTGACCAAAATCTACACTCTATCCAGTTTACTGGGTTTCCTCTAATGCCCTTTATTGGCCCAGAGCTCCATCCGGGACCCCATGTGGCATCAGGCATGGTGTTTCCTCGGCTCCTGGGACCGTGGCTGTTTCTCAGGCGTTCCTGCTTCTGACGCCCTGCAGTTCTGAGGCAGGACTTAATACTGTAGAACATTGCTCATTAGATTTTGCTTGTGGGTCTTTTTTACAGGGTCAGGGACAGCAGAATTTCTCCCGTCCCCGGCATGCCATGTCGGGGTCATGTGTCAGCTGCCCTGGACTCCTCCCGGGAGGAACAGTGAAGCCAGCCCAAGGGTTTCTGGCGGCTCTTAGTCCTAGTGCTGGTGGTGGGGGATGGGGTGGAGACTGCAGCTGAGCTCAGTGGGGGCCCAGGAGGATGGTCCTCAGGCCGCTGGGATGACAGGGCCCCTGGGCTTGTGCCTGCTGTTCAGACTCTTGCCTTCCTATGGGGTCTTTTTTTTTGAGACTTGAGTCTCGCTCTGTCTCCCAGGCTGGAGTGCAATGGCACAATCTCGGCTCACTGCAACCTCTGCCTCCTGGGTTCAAGCGATTTTCCTGTTTCAGCCTCCTGAGTAGCTGAGATTACAAGCATCCACCACCACACCCGGCTAATTTTTGTATTTTTAGCAGAGATGGGTTTTCACCATGTTGGTCAGGCTGGTCTCAAACTCCTGACCTCAGGTGATCCGCCCACCTCAGCCTCCCACAGTGCTGGGATTACAGGCGTGAGCCACTAAGCCCAGCCCCTACAGGGTCTTCATGTTCAGCCGAGGTTGCTCCGTGTGACCAACAGAATGGCGATGATACTTGGGTGCAGCTGCTGGGGATCCTGGGCCACTGACTCAGAGGCAAGCTGGCCATTACAGAGGGCAGGCACTCAGGCAGCTGACCCACGTGGAGGAGACCCGCAGCCTCCTTCCCATGCCTTGCCCTGAGCGAGGCTCCTTGGACCCCTAGCCCCATTGGAGCCTTCAGTTGATGTGGCCCCAGCCAGCATCTGGACTGCAGCCCCAGAAGCCACCCCAGAAACACCTGGCCGGGCTGCTCTTAGATCCCTGTCCCACAGAAACCGTGTGGAGAATGTTCTAGCCGCTGGGTTTTGGGGTGGCATTCTGGGGCAAAGTGGGCTGACTGGATGGAAGGGTGAGGTAGGTGGGGAAAAGAGGGATCTGGTTCAGGAACTCCGGGCCCTGGAGGACACCCCTGAGACAGGCAACATGGAGGAGCTGGCTTCATGGGGTGGAAGCAGGATGTGAGCAGAGGGCAGGCAGCAGTTCCAGAAACAGCTTGGGCCATCGAGAGGGGAAGGACCCAGAGCGGAGTCAGAGTGGGAATTGGGGGAGGTGAGAAGGTGGCATGAGGCTGGCACAGGGAGGGAGGCAGAGAGGCACAAGAACCCAGGCAGGCCAGCTGCAGTGGCTCTCATCTCTAATCCCAGCACCTTGGAGGCCGATGAGGGAGGATTACTTAGCCTGGGAAACACAGCAAGCCCCATTTCTACAAAAAGCACAAAAATTAGCCAGGCGTGGTGGGACACACCTGTGGTCCCAGCTTCTTGGGAGGCTGAAGTGGGAAGATCGCTTGAGCCGGGGAGGTCAAGGCTGCAGCGGGCCACGTTTGCACCACTGCACTCCAGCCTTGGCAGGAGCCAGACCGTCTCAAACAAACAAAAAGCAAAACAGAAAGTGCCTCAGGCAGTGGGGTCCATGAGAGTGAGGCTTCTGTGGTTTGGAATTCTCGCTGCCTGCCTGTGTTGCCCCTTTTAAGATGGACGAAGTGCGCTGTGCGGCCACCAAGGTCTCCTTGTTGGAAGCGATCAGACAGGTGCGGCTGCCCCAGGGAGGGGGACCCCAATTCCCCTTGCACTGCTGGGAACAACTGAGACCAGCTTTGGAAAAAGCATTGGCAGGGACATGGGGGTCTCTGCGGCTCAGTGAAGGGGGTTGGGGAGTGTGGGCCAGGCGGCTGGCAGCAGCAGGCACCCAGGCTCTGAGACACCAGCTGGGCCAAGCCAGAGGGAAGGGGCAGGGGTCAGGGGTCAGGGGAAGGACGCCATGGTTTGTGGCCAGCAGTTTTCCATAGGGCACCAGGCCATGTCTGGGGACATCTGTGGTCATCACGATGGTAGAGGCGGGAGCCCCTGGCATGGAACCACTGAGCACCTAGCAGGACCCAGGACGCCCCGTCCCAGGGACCCAGGTCCAATGTCCTCAGTGCCAGGGACAGGCCAGGTGAGGTCATAGGGTCAGCTAGCTGTCAGGAGGGGCAGAGCGTGCAGGCTCCTGAGGGCATGGCTCCTGGAGTCTCCCTGCGTGTGTGCATGTGGTCAAGCCTGCCTTCCTGGGGCTCTGGAGGAAGTCGAGGCGCGCCAGCCACGCTGTGGGGAGGGCGAGCCCAGGACCACCCACACTGGCATCCTCAGAGCGCTGGAATGCTCCTCCCTGGCCGTGCTTGTCAGGTCAACACCCCCGACTCCCACCCAACTGCCCAGCTGACAACCCGGAGCACCCACGACCTCCCATTACTGAGGGAAGCGCCCAGGCAGGGCCTGCCCCAGCGGCCTTGACAGCCTCAGAGCCCACAGGACAGTAAGGACAGAGGGAGCGGGCGGGGTGGGACGCACTCGGGGACCTCTGGCATGTTCTGGTTCCACCTGCTGGGCAGGGCTTCGCTGCAAGACAGGGGCTCACTGCCATTCAGGCTGGAGTGCGGTGGTGCGATCTCGGCTCACTGAAGCCTTGGCCTCCCAACAAGTGATCTTCCCACCTAAGCCTCCCCAGTAGCTGGGACCACAGGCATGAACCCCAGTGAGGCCCCTGGCTGCTGTTTATTTTTTTGAGACGGAGTCTCACTCCGTCACCAGGCTGGAGTGCAGTGGCACAATCGTGGATCACTACAGCCTCTGCCTCAACCTCCTGAGTAACTAGGACTACAGGCGCCCGCCACCACGCCCGACTAATTTTTGTATTTTTAGTAGAGATGAGAGTTTACCATGTTGGCCAGGCTGGTCTCGAACTTCTGACCTCAGGCGATCCGCCCGCCTCGGCCTCCCAAAGTGCTGGGACTGCAGGCGTGAGCCACTGCGCCTGGCCTCTGGCTGCTGTTCAAACAGCACCCCAGGCCCACCAGTGAGGTGGGAATCCACCCTGGGGCCAGGCCGTGTCCCTGAGGACGGCAGAGTCACTCCCCCATTTCCAAGCTTGGACAACCCACACGGTGGGACGTGTTTGGAGGTTCAGAAAAGACAAGCCAGAGGTCTGGGAGGTGTTTAATTCCACCTCAAACAACTTGGCAAGGTCAGCAGAGAAGCAAATGGATAAAACTACTTCACAACAGCAGAAAAATTCCAGCGGGGGGGCGTGGTTCCCACAAAACCGTGGCGACGTGTCCTACCCTCAGGAACCCACCATGGAGGGCGGCTGGGGGGATTTTCCAGGAGGCAGCACGAGGCCCATACACGCAATGCTGCTGCGCCCGTCCTCGGGCGGTGGTTCTGGCTGCTTCTTGTCCCTGAAAGAGTGACCGGCAGGGGACCAGGGCTGTCAGGGGTCTGCCCCACTGCTCCCGACAAGACAGACCCCAGCGTGTGGGCATAGGAGGCAGAGCTGCCAGGCCAGGACCGGGTTTCCTGCTCTCAGATTTGAGCAGAATCAAGTGAAACAAAGGCCAGTGAACACCGAGTCCCAGAGCAGCCGCCCCCGGCACTTCCCGAGTCCCAAGGACCCAATACGAGAGTCCTTGAGGCTTCGTCCTGCTCAGCGCCCTGCACCCCGAGACAATCGTGTTCCGATCTCCTCTCCGGTGGCTGTGGTCAGCTGGGGAGGGCCTGGGGGAAGAGGGTCATGGCCCCTCAAAATAAGGCCTCCAGCCAGGGCCAGATGCAGCCCACTTAGTGGGGAGAAAGCAGCCCCCAGGCCACCGGGCCCTGGAACCCTGGGAAATTCACCAGCACTGCTGTCCAGGCGCAGCCTGGAGAGCATCGGCTGAGAATGGACACTTCATCATCTGTGGCTTTGCTCTTTTTTTTTTTTTTTTTTTTTTTTTTTTTGAGACGG
>NC_045454.1:51507503-51521343 GCF_002776525.5 Piliocolobus tephrosceles
CTCACTGCAAGCTCCGCCTCCCGGGTTTACGCCATTCTCCTGCCTCAGCCTCCCGAGTAGCTGGGACTACAGGCGCCCGCTACCTTGCCCGGCTAGTTTTTTGTATTTTTTTTAGTAAAGACGGGGTTTCACCGTGTTAGCCAGGATGGTCTCGATCTCCTGACCTCGTGATCCACCCGCCTCGGCCTCCCAAAGTGCTGGGATTACAGGCTTGAGCCACCGCGCCCGGCCGTGGCTTTGCTCTTAACAGCACGTGACCCTGCTGGAGCCTGGCTGAGCCCCACCAAGTCACAGCCTTCAACAACCTGCAGACCCGGCACCACCCGACACCGTACTGTGGACCAGAGCCGACCTGGCAGCCACAGCCTGGAAGCGTTTCTCCAGACGGGAGCGCAGTTGGGCTTCCATACAAAGGCTGCACTTCTGCGATGGTGGGGCACAGGACAAGGCCTTCTTCTCACTCGACCCCAGGGCCCCCAGAGTGACCCTGACTGCTGCGGCCAGCACAGCCATCCGGGCCGACGACCGCGGTGACTGGCCATGCAGTGACGACACAATGCAGGGAAACTCACTCAGGCCAGGCACACGGGCGGGGGAGGCGGAGGTGGTCCAGCCCACAGCAGCCAGGGCATGCGGCTGTGCGCTGTGGTCCACTCACCCACAGTGCGGAGCACAGAGGCCCCCGGAAAGGTGCGTGTCCCGCGCCTCTCCCTGCAGCCACAGCAAACACAACACAGAGCAGCGGCTCGTCTCTGCTCCCGCCTCTAACGAAGGCTGTTTCCTCACAGCTGCAGAGCACACTGAGTGGCAGAGCAAATTCTGGAACCGTCGCAGGCAGAAACCACACAAGGGGGAAACAGATAAAACAGCAAACCCGGAAGAACCATTCCCGCTTCCGAAGCTCCATCGTCACGGCAGATGCTTAAAATCTCCCGTTTAATAACAGATGCCACAGACAAGATCAACGTGTACGTCGGGAGAAACCATAGCACAGTCACGAGTACTGACGCACGGCGAACACGCTTCTGTCCTTTCAAAAGCCTTTCCAGAACGGTGTCTTGAAAAAAATGCCAAAAATAAAATGAAAAACAATTGCCAGGGAAAGAGAACTGGCTTTCAATGTTAACAAAATGGGTTCTCCAGAAGTACGGAAATCAGGACAGCCATGCAGAATGCACAGACAGGCCCAAACGCAAATGTGCCTGAGCCCCCCATCTTCAGACACGCTCATGCACACTGGAGGTGCTCCCACCGCCAGGCCCCGCTGACAGCACAGCTGGCTGCTCCATCACCAACGGCACCGTTTCCGCTCTTCAAGGAGCTGGTTGTCAAATATTTCTTTTTCCCTTCAGAAAACAAGAGTCTTCATTTTAGTAATTCATCATTGTGTGTTAAAGAATATGAGAGGGCTGGGTGTGGTCACTCTCCTGTAATCTCAACACTTTGGGAGGCCGAGGCGGGTGGATCACGAGGTCAGGAGTTCGAGGCCATTCTGGCTAACACGGTGAAACCCTGTCTCTACTAAAAATACCAAAAACAAAACAAAACAAAAAATCGGGCATGGTGGCGCATGTCTGTAATCCCAGCTACTTGGGAGGCTGAGGCAGGCGAGTTGCTTGAACCCAGGAGGTGGAGGTTGCAGTGAGCCAAGATTACACCATTGTACTCCAGCCTGGGTGACAGAGCAAGACTCCATCTCAAAAAAAAGAGAAAAAAAAAAGAACATGATAGAGAGGCCGGGCGCCATGGCTCACGCCTGTAATCCCAGCACTTTGGGAGGCCGAGGTGGGTGGATCACAAGGTCAGGAGTTCAAGACCAGCATGGCCTAGATGGTGAAATGCCGCCTCTACTAAAAATAAGAAAATTAGCTGGGCGTGGTGGTGGGCACCTGTAATCCCAGCCACTCGGGAGGCTGAGTCAGGACAACCACTTGACCCCAGGGGTAGGGGGGTTGCAGACGTTGCAGTGAGCTTAGATCGCGCCACTGCACTCCAGCCTGGGTGACAAAGCAAGACTTCGTCTCAAAAGAAAAAAAAAAAAAGAAATATATATATGTGTGTGTGGGCGTGTGTATGTATGTATACACGAGAGGGCAGTTGTTTGATGGGGACAGAGCTGCAGTTTGGAAAGATGAAGCTCTGAGATGAGCAGTGGAGCCGGCTACACAGCAGTATGAACGTGTTCACCACCATCGAACCGTACACTGAACAACACTGAAAAAGGGGAGGACAGTAACTTTTATGCTGTAATTTTTTTCTTGAGACGGAGTCTCGCTCTATCGCCAGGCTGGAATGCGGTAGTACAGTCTTGGCTCACTGCAACCTCCACCTCCCTGGTTCAAGCGATTCCCCTGCCTCAGCGTCCCGAGTAGCTGGGACTGACTACATGTACCGCACCACCATGCCCGGCTTTTTTTATTTATTTTTTTTTTCAGTAGAGACAGGGTCTCACCATGTTGGCCAGTATGGTCTCAAACTCCTGACCTCACGATCCACCCGCCTCAGCCTCCCAGAGTGCTGGGATTATGGGCATGAGCAACCACACCCGGCCTTAACAACGTTTTAAAATAATATTTATTTTTAGAGACAGGGTGTTGCTCTGTCACCCAGGCTAGGATGCAGTGGCATAATGATGGCTCGCTGCAGCCTCAAACTTCTGGGCTCAAGGGATCCTCCCACCTTAGCCTCTCAAAGTGCTGGGATTACAGACATGAGCCACTGTGACTGGCTAAAAATAATTTTTTACGAAAGAGTATGAGATGCCAAATTGTCCTTACTAAGTGACCTCCCTGTAAAGGAAAATTATAACAATTGCTTAGCCAGCAACCCCTCTCAGGAACAGGGCTGCTCCGGATCAAAAGAGATCAACAAGGGCTGCTGGCTCTGATGTGTGCCCCAACAGACCTGGAAATAGGGGAGAGCACGCCAGCTGCGGCACCAGAGAAAGGCAGGCGTGAGAAGGACAGCCTTGGGAAGAGTGCAGAGCAGCTCATGGTGCAACTCAAAAAGGACAAGAGGGCCTGGGAAACACTGTGCAGGGGGCGGGGACTGGGTCCCAGGACACCCAGTGTGTGACCCAAGGCTCCACGGAGGCCAAAGGTCAAATGCGATGCCGCTCACCGGCCTTGTTACTCTGACCACGTCCCCGGCATGATAAAATCATGGCCTGTGTATTCAACCCAACCAACTTCTCCATCACAGCACCAGCACCGTTTCTCACAGTTTGCTGGAGGTTTTGATGGTAACTAGAAGCCGTGATGAACTCCTAACGGGTTTTGATGTCGGCGACCCAGACTTGGAAAAAAAAAAATCAGGAGGATGGAAGATTTCCACAGATGGGAGTGGAGGGTGAAGAGGCTTCTGAGACAGAGGGAGAGGACAACCCAGGAGGCTGAGTCCAGGCGTGCTGGCTCTGACCTGACTTCCCCGGACCTCACTTACTCTTACGGCAAGCATGACAAGGGGACCATGAAGATCCAGCAGGCAAACACCCAGTTTCTGCATCCGAGGGCCTTTCCAGTTTCGGTAAGCCAGCCAGGCCAACACTCCCTCAACAAGGCCAAATTCCGCCTTTGGGCGCTGTGCGGGGGTGGCCTGCCAGTGACACCGAGGCCCCACACCTCCTCCTCCCTGGCCTCTCCAGCAGCCCCTCCTGCCCTGCCCAGGGAGGACACGGGGCTGGTGAGGGAGTTCAGTGCCTTCACCACGAGTCTCCTGTGACTGTGGGACCAGGAGACGTCGGTGGCTGCGCAAGCCGCCCTGGCCGGAGACCCTGTCCTTGACTCTAGTTGAGTCTTCAGCCTGTCACTGCCCCGTGGGCCCCGCCTGGCTCCCAGCAAGGCCTGGCCGCACGCCCAGAGACGGGATTAGGCGCTCTGGGGGCCAAACATCCAGGGGCGGCTACGCACACGGATGTGAGAGAAACATCTTGATCACAGCATTCTTCTGGCTGCTGGAAAGCACCGGGCCCTGCCGCTGCTTAATCTCGCTGTACTTCTCACACAGCCATGGGGCTGTGGAAAGAGGGGAGGAAAGTTCAAAAAGCAAACATCAACCGTTGCAAAAAGAGATTAAGAACAGACATGGCCCAGGCACGCGCCCGTGGCACCGTGATGCCCACCGCGACCAGCTGGGAGACCCGGGCCCAGCCTTCCTGGAGGGCAGGAGTGACCCGCAGCGCGGCTTCAGCATGTGTAATCAGCTCACCGCCCAGCACCTGGACCACCTCATGAGGGGGAGGGGCTGCAGCACCTGGAGTCAAAGTGCCCGTAGAAACACAACCTGCGAGGCAGAGATGCAAGTGGCTGGAGAGAGCGCGGGGAGTAGCCTACCGGTAGCTCAGCGAAGGCCCCTTGATGTACTTCTCCTCGGCCGTCTTGTAGTCCACCTCGTCCACTGCAGAGATCGCACAGATGATAGCCTGTGAGAGGGCACGAGGCTCAGCAGCAGCCGGCACTGCCCAACCGGCCCCATGTGGCCCGCGGCTGAGAAGGCCTCAGGGAGCCCGGGTCACCAGGTTCCGCCCTCCAGACAAGGTCTAGCTCATGGTTCAGAAGGTATGAACCTAGTCCATGAACCCCTGCTTGTAATGATGTTTCTTAATTAAATCAGTGTTATCTTTTGGACTAGAAACAACAGCTCAGATCACTAAAAGCACAGAATAAAAGGCAAGACCCAAACTCACAAGTGCATTTCTGAAAAATTGTAAGTTTTTTTTTGTTGTTGTTTTTTCTGGGACAGTCTTGCCCTGTCACCCAGGTTGCAGTGCAGTGGCACAATCTTAGCTCACTGCAACCTCCGCCTCCCAGGTTCAAGTGATTCTCCTGCCTCGGCCTCCCGAGTAGCTGGGATTATAGGCACCCGCCACCACGCACGGCTAATTTTTGTGCTTTTAGTAGAAACGGGGTTTCACCATATTGGCCAGGCTGGTCTCAAGCTCCTGGCCTCATGATCCGCCTGCCTCAGCTTCCCAAAGTGCTGGAATTACAGACGTGAGCCACCACACCCGGCCTTAAGTTTATTGTCAAAAAAAAAAAAAAAAAGAAAAAAAGGAATATCCTGAATACACAGTGCATACCTGACACTAAGGAATCACTCCATGTTTAGTATGATGATCACGGTAAACACATTTTTAACCGAGTCCGTCTGGTTCAGAGCAGAGTCTCTCCCACTCAGCCCTGTGGACATCGGGGCCAGACTGTTCTGGGGGGTGGGGCCATCCTGGGCACCGCAGGGTGCTGAGCAGCAGCCCTGCCCCAACCCACTCCATGCCAGAAGCACTCCCAGCTGCGATAAGCACAAATGTCCCCAGACACTGCCAGTGTCCCCCAGGGGGCAGGGTCACCCTCATTTTAGAAATACACACTAAAGTATTTATGGGTTTAAAAAAAAAAAAAATGTGGCCAGGCGTGGCGGCTCACGCCTGTAATCCCAGCACTTTGGGAGGCCAAGGCGGGTGGATCACAAGGTCAGGAGATCGAGGCCATCCCAGCTAACATGGTGAAACCCCGTCTCTACTAAAAATACAAAAATTAGCCAGGCGTGGTGCGGGCGCCTGTAGTCCCAGCTACTCAGGAGGCTGAGGCAGGAGAATGGGGTGAACCCAGGAGGCGGAGCTTGCAGTGAGCCGAGATGGCGCCACTGCACTCCAGCCTGGGCGACAGAGCGAGACCTCCTCTCAAAAAAAAAAAAGGAAGAAAAAAAAAAAAAAAAAGGTTGAGGGTTTTTATGCTCCAAAAAATAATTCCAGGCAGGTTATGGGCACATTAAGAGTTCATTATGTTATTTTCTTTTGGGGTCTATTTGAAAATTCCCATAGTTATGAATAGTTTTGAGTGTGTTTTTTTCCCACAGATGTACACATATGCCCAGCAATGTCCTCTCTGAAATTTCAGATACAAACTTCAAAATAATCTGTATTTGCTCCTCACCAAACACCAAATCCGCAGCTGAAGTTCAAAATCACAGACAGTCTAATTTCTGTTTTCTTTAACTTACCATGGGTTTATCAGAGTATTAGATGTATAATCGACTTACAATTTTTCAACTTACAATGGGTTTACCTGGGTATTAAACGCGATTCTGACTTGGGAATTTTCAACTCACCGTGGGTTTCCCAAGACTGACCCACCGAGGCCGGGGAGCATCTGTGCGCCCACGGTGGGGAGGGAGTTTGCACCCCCAGTGCTGACAGCTTAGGACAGCTCCCACGCGGCTCCGTCTCTGCACAGGGGTCAAGCGCACGCACTCACATTTCCCAGCACTGATGGGATGTAAACACACGAGGCCTCCGCGGCCTCCTCGTGCAGAGTGTTGGAAAATCCCAGCATAGGCTCCTCCCTGCCCACACGACACACCAGGCTGCGGCTCACCTCGGGCAGAAGCACGTCCAGAATGAACCGGATCCGGTCACCATTGGTGCGCCGGAGCACCTTGGCGCCCACCTCCTGGTAGACGCCCTGCAGGTACTTCACCACCAGGTCCAGCTGCCCTTCATCCTCCAGGTAGGTCTCCACGCAGGTCACGTACTGGCTGGAGCTCAGGAAGGTCTGCAGCCAGCGAGACGGCTTCCTGCTCTTCAGGATGGCCCGCAGGTGGCTCTCCGCGCCCTTGGCCTTCACGATGTACTCCACCAACTTCTGGTTGGCCCGGTCCCGGGCGGCCCGCGAGCGGTCGGGGAGCACTTTCCGGCAGGGCTGCCTCTGCCCCAGGGGGCGCCCCACCACAGGCTCCTCAGGGCTCCCCTTGCTCAGTTGAGGAAACCTGGTCCCCAGGACGTCCTGCTGGATGGATTTTCGGACAGGAGAGCCTGCAAAGGAAGCACCTGTCGAGGGACCAGTGCGTGGGCTGCCTTCCTCGGGCGTCAGTGGGTCAGGGCCGACGGAAGGTTGCGACATGGCAGGGGTGAGGGCAGACCCTAGCGCTCGAGCTCCGTGTCAGCACAGGAGTGGAGCGTTCATGCTCCTAAAGACACTTCCTCTGCTGGGACCCCTGGCCTTTCTCCCCTCACTGGGCCCTGCAACCAGGTTTAACCCTTAGAGCAGAGCAAAGTGCCTACCCGTGTAGCACTGCCCAAGAAGAATCAATTCAGCCACGTCCACTCCTCTACCAACTGCGAGGCATGGAAAACCCCACTACGGTCGGTAACGGAAAATGCTGGATCGACAACGACGCGGTAGCCAAACATCCTGGCGTCCATGACACGTTCTCTTTTTTTGAGACAAGGTCTTGCTCTGTCACTCAGGCAGTAGTGCAGCAGGGCAGACACACAGGTCACCACAGCCTTGAACTCTCGGGCTCAAGCCATTCTCCCACCTCTGCCTCCCAAGTAGCTGGGGCTGCAGGCGCGCATGCCACATGCCTAGCTCATTTTTTTCTATTTTTTTTTATGGAGACAGGGTCTTGCTCTGTTGCCCAGGCTAGTCTTGAACTCCTGGCCTCAAGCAATCCTCTTGCTTCAGCCTCCCGAAGTGCTGGGGTTACAGGTGTGAGCCTCCGCACCTGGCCTACATTCCTAACAATACCTGGTGTGCAGCCACCAGCCACAGCGGGGACAGGGTGGGTGTGGCCCATGGGACGAGGGCCCCAGGGCAGGCTGGGGAAGCTGCGCCAGTGGACGCCAGCAGCCCGAGGTCCCAGGGAGCCTCAGAGGTCAAAACCTCATAGGGGTTGCACAATGCTGTGTGGCTATGGACAGTGCCTTGACCCCAACGTCCCCTTCCACAGCTCTAGACATAGAAGACTGCTTTTCCTAAAGGGCTAGAAGGCCGACTACACTTTCCCAGATGTGCCTATAGACTTACTTATATCAGCCGCGTAATATTCCAGGAAAGAGCCAGCAAAAGACCCGCAGCCTGCAGGGGGTGGAGGGAGAGAGCACTCTGTAGACCTAAGACGAGTCCCGGGAAGTGTGTTCCAGGAGCCGGCCCAGTATCTCTGTTTAGGAAATAATCAGGCCAGGCCAGAACCCCAGCCCACCCACAGGGAATGTCCCAGGCCATGAAAATATGCTCCGCCTCCAGGCAGCTCCAGCCCAACCCCTCCAAGGGGTCTTCAGAGGAGGCTGGATGCCCGCTGCCCGGCTCCACCCCTCCCCAGCACCCTGCATACCTAACCGGACCCTGTAGTCAGTGATGAGGGAGACGCACCAACCAATGGCCTGGTCGAAGTCCTCCCTGGCTTGGTTCTATAACGAGACCCGGGCGATAGGCGTCAGTGGGAGGCAGTGCCAAGCACCCCGGGTTCAGAAGCCACGCAGAGCCCAGGGACCAGCCAGGTATCCAGGCTCCCCACCCTCCAGCCCATACCTCTGATCCTCCCTGACAAAGGGGCAGACACCTCAGGCAGGGATCCCCTGGGAAACGGGAAACCCACCAGGCACAGGTCTGGGCCCTGAGCTGCTCAAATGGTGGGCACAGGGGACCCAACGGCTTGGGCCAATCTGAACGCATCCACGGTGGAAACACCTCCCATGTGGCCACTGTGCCACGTGACAGGATGTAAGTCCTGGAAATAAGCTGCTCTAACAGCCGTTTTCGTTAGGAGCTGTTGACTGCAGCCAGGCTACGCCACCACCTGGGCTGCGCTAACAGCACCTGGGCTGGCAGCAGGGTGGGTCCTCAGAAAAGGACACAGCAGCCCCAAAGATGCCACAAAACCACGACCATCACACAACGACCCAGGGAAGACTCTGGAGCCGAGGGCCACAGGGGGCCCCCTGTGAGAACACCCCAGGGCCGGGTGGACGCCGCGCTCTGCTGGCCCAGCAGCCCCTGCACTTTCCTAAAGCACGGCCTCCCCAACAGCATCCCTTAGAGGCCACAGTGACGGCCACTGAATCGAGTGGGCTTCGGGAGCCCACACACCTGACTCACGAGCAGACGCGCGCACTCTCAGGACCCGGGGTGTTTTATATAAACAGCGGCCCTTCTACGTTTAAGGCACGGAGCTTCCTGCTGTCCTCCTCACCCCACACCTTCATCCATTTTGAGAAAGGAACTCAGATCCGGCTGGGCGCGGTGGCTCACGCCTGTAATCCCAGCACTTTGGGAGGCCGAGGCAGGCGGATCATGAGGTCAGGAATTCAAGACCAGCCTGGCCAATATGATGAAACCCCGTCTCTACTAAAAATACAAAAATTAGCAGGGTGTGGTGGTGCATGCCTGTAGTCCCAGCTACTCAGGAGGCTGAGGCAGCAGAATCGCCTGAACCCAGGAGGCAGAGGTTGCAATGAGCCAAGATCACACCACTGCACTCCAGCCTAGGCGACAGAATGAGACTCTGTCTCAAAAAAAAAGAAAGAAAGAAAAGAAAGTAACTCAGATCCCTGAGAGTGGAAAAGACCCACCACATTTTCTTTTTTTCCAGAGGAGTAAAAATAACTGCACTGAGTTGACGTGTTGGTGCTAAAAGTCGCTACAACAAAATGAGTATTTCTAGAGGAAAAATAGACATTTCTGAGTTAGACAAACCCCTTGCAGTTCATCGACAGCACGTGATGAAAGCTGGCTGCAGATCCAGGGAGCGGGAAGCCGCTCTGCAGCAAGCTGTCTGCCACGTGATATCAGCCAGGCTCACAGGCGGCACTCGAGGGCCCACAGGGCTCCCGACGCTGAGCTAGGGACGCCCCCGGCCGCAAGGGGCTGGCTACCGAGGCCCCCGTGCCGTGGGGTGGACTGAGACAGTCGGCCGGGGAAGACGGTGGTCTTGCGCAGGGGCTCTCTGCTGCAGCCTTGCCTGGTGGCCCTGGGCAAACTGTCCTCGCCAGAGTCCCGGCTTCCTTACCTGTAAAGCGGGGAAATGGGGCCACAACTTTCCAGGACAGTTGTGAGAATTCAGTGCAGTGACTGAGCCCGTGATCTAACTCTAACGGCCAGAGTGCAGCCCAGCTCTGTTACTTCCCACAATCATTCACACGCATACACCGCAGCCAGGATTTCAAGAGCTACACACAGAGGACACATTTACTAATCACAAAGTAAACCATTTAAAGCAAGCACAAAACATAATCCACCTACCAGAAGTGTCTGTTTCTCTTTACAATCAAAGTGCTTTAAACTTTTAAGAGACACTGTGAAACTTAAAGCAGAGAGAGGGAAAAGTTAACATGAATGAACTTCCTCTAAAAAGCTAAAAACCTTTCCCTGCCTGATTAAGATCAGTGGAGGCCGCTGGAGGCCCCGCCAGCCCCAGCTTATTTACGGAAGGTGACCGTTTCCTCAGCTGCCAAGACGCCCCCAACGCACCATGGTGGGCCCAGTGACTTCAGCAACACTGACTGGGCCCTGCCAGGACAGGCCGACTCTGGGGCCTGGGTCTCCACTCCACACCTCCCACCTCTCGGGGACAGCACAGAAGTACCAGATGACACTGGTTCTGCGCGTTTGACTTGGGAATGTGCACTGCGATGGTTTTAAAGGCTGCTTTCGGCCGGCTGATCCATCCACGTGTGTTTTCATCCCATGACTAAGGAACAACCACGTAACCCAGGGGCACACTCAGGTGGATGCAGGACGCTGTCTGCACACCTGCATGTATATTTTGCTAGTTTGTGGGAAACAGGGCCACAGGGAGTGTCTGGTTGGGCTGCCTTTCAAAGCCAGCAAATCAGGTTGTGAAAACCGCAGTGTTTGACCAGATCCTTCACACACAGCCTTTGTGTGACTCACCTTCCCAGCGAGTGAGAGGTCACAAGGACATGCCCCCAGTGAGACCCCGCCAGCCCTGCCCAGGCCTGGACTCGTGCCGGGGTCTCCCCTCTGCCCCTCTGTCCCCATGCCTGCTCTGAGAGCAGCCAGCCTGCCACCCGGGCCCACTCACAGAAACCAAGAACAGCGGGTTACCCTTTCTTTTTCGGGTTCATGTTTCCTTCGATGTAGAGCACACTTGCTTTCTTATCTCTCTGCCTGACGCTTTTGACCTGTTCGCAAATCCAAGAAAATAAAACGTCAAAAGAGAGATCGTGGCTGACATCACATGATACATCGAACAGGCGTTGCCCCAGCTCTGGGGCACCCCAGCAAAGTCTCCCGTAAGGAGGCGTTAAGAAACGGCCCCAAGCTCTGCCACACGCATCACTTCAACGCTTTCCCGGCAGAGCAGAATCAGCCAGTTTTGTTTGGGTTTTTGAATAAAAAGAGCCACAGCTACCGCTGCCAGCTGCCTCTTTAAATAAGCGTCCTGAGATTCTCCAGCGGCTCAGGGGGCAGGTTTGTCCTCCTCACGCTCTGGGGGAGTGGAGGAAGTGCAGAAAAGCTCGGGAACAAGCCCGGGCCACATGGGGAGGGGCAGGGACTGCGCCGCGCTGCCACCTCCCCTCAGCCTCCCCAGTCCTGGCCTCCCCGGGACACCGTGAGAAGGCAGCGAGGAGCACCAGCGACCAGCGCCTCCGGTGGCCCTTCCACCCTGCACTCTCAGGGATCCCGGCTGCCTGTTCTTATGCCCCAGGAACCTGTCACATCAGTGACCTGTGAACCCAGCAGGGACCCCAGAAACTGATGAAGACAAGAGAAGACTAGCAAGGTGCGGAAGGGGAAGCCAGTGCCAAGGGAGGGCGGAGGGCCCAGAAGCCCGGCCCCCATCACTGCAGGCCAGCAGGCGACAAGAGCCCAGCCAGGCCACAAACGTGTTGCAGCTCCCCAGAAAACAGCACAGACTCAACCCCAGGTTTCCCGGAACCATAATCAGTCACATGCAAGGAGCCTGGGTGACTCGGGTGAGGTTAGTCATTACAGCAACAAAAGCGTCTCCGGATTACTGCAAAGCAAACGCCTTTTGGATTTAAACATCGTTGTCTCTTAGGAGGATAAAGGGAAAAAAGGGATAAAATATGAAGAAGAGGTGAGGGCCAGCCCAGGACAGCACCTGTGCCCAGGACAACAATCAACTAATGACCTGCAACTTCCAGGCCTGCAGAGACGGAAGCAGAGAATCTGCCCCGGCTTGAACGCATCACCCACACCGGGAACTTGGACGGGATTTCAAACTCCTGTTTGTATGCATGCAACCAACCCCACCACAAAATCCAAATTAATGAGCTCTAATGGGGGAAAACAGGGTAAAATGCACAATTAAAACGAGCAAATCACAAATATTTTTTTCCTTTTTCTTCCCCCCCTGAGATGGAGTCTCGCTCTGTCGCCCAGGCTGGAGTGCAGTGGCACGATCTTGGCTCACTGCAATCTCCAACTCCCGGGTTCAAGCGGTTTTCCTGCCTCAGCCTCCCAAGTAGCTGGGATTACAGGCATGTACCACCATGCCTGGCTAATTTTTTTGTATTTTTAGCAGAGACAGGGTTTCACTGTGTTGGCCAGGCTGGTCTCAAACTCCTGACCTCAGGTGATCCACCCACCATGGCCTCTCAAAGTGCTGGGATTACAGGCGTGAACCACTGCACCCGGCCACAAATATTTTTTTTCGAGCAGGTCTTTCTAAGCCTGCTTGGTGAAAATCTGCCCTATAAACTTAACACCATTTCTTAATTTAGGTACAGGCATCTCCTAAAGTCTTTTGCATAAACCCACCAACTTTTCCCAGGAAACACAAAATAATGAAAACATTTATCCAGGTCAAATTATCAAGAACTGAAGATGGGTGGAATAAAAATTCATGAAATTTAAATAACTACATCTTAGAAGATGGAGGAAGCTGTTCTTACCACTGCAGGCCAGAAGGGGTATTTTTTATATTTATGCCAGACTAGCATTCCTACTTCAAACGAACGTGGTTCTAGAATTAAAGAAAAAAGAAAAACAAAAAAAAGAATAAACAAGTCAAATCCATATCAAGCACGGGATGTAACAGCCTGAGAAAACACAGCGCAATATTGTTGAAACCTGACTTTATGCCATTCACTTAAAAGATGAGGAGAATCTGAAAGGCAGATTCACATTCCCCACACTACTGGAGTCTAACCAGCATCGATGAGACAGTAAAACCACAGCAGCTGAGTGTGGGGCTGCACCAGGTTCTCAGCTGTGACAAACGCACCCTCGGAACGGGAGCAGCACATGACGGGCGGCAGGGGCTCTGACCTACGTGTGCACAACTTCCGTAACTCTAACTCCACAGGAAGGCACTTTCTTAAAGACAGTGTGGCACAAAACAGAAGGGAGGTAATAGTATGCGAAGAAGACCCAAACACAAGGACTGAGATTCTAAAGAGGATTCTGAGAAACTACGGTCAAAAATGGGAAAATTATTTAAATCATAACCAGAAAACTATGTATGAATGAATTATTTTCAATGCCAAAAAAGAGTGAATTATTTAAAGTTTTAAAACTAAAGTACCAGAAAAACTACTAGAAACAGTCTGTCCTTAGACACACAAAGCCTGTGTCTGACCGCACTGTGGAAGGTGGTAGGAAGTGCCGTGGTACACGAACACAGATCAAAACCTAAAGGCCTATAAAGTAACCATTACATGACCAGAGGAAAAGGGAGGCCAACTGGGGTGAGTGCCTGCTATGAACATGCACAGCGTCGTTTCCCCTGGTGAGGGGCATTTTGTCTTTAAGAGAAACTTCCAGGCCCACGTGGACAAGCAACCAATTCAAAGGCTGGTCAGCGAACCCTCAGAAAGATGCCCAGCCTGACAGGTAGGAAACAAAACCAAACGGGAGCAACACCCAGTTCCCACTGCAGGCAGAAGGCAGGCAGCACCAGGCTCTATGACGTCCCGGTGAGCCGACCCCAGTGGGGCAGCGTGGTCGGAAGGGGCCCTTCGCAAGGGCACTGTGTTCTTTCTGTGTGCGAACGGATCCTGCAGAAATGATTTCCTGGAAGTCCCGACAGGCGCCCCACGGCACCTGCGGTCCTGGGACCATCCAGATGGGTGCCCCAC
>NC_045454.1:51521353-51537499 GCF_002776525.5 Piliocolobus tephrosceles
GCCCCACGGCACCTGCGGTCCTGGGACCATCCAGATGGGTGCCCCACGGCACCTGCGGTCCTGGGACCATCCAGATGGGTGCCCCACGGCACCTGCGGTCCTGGGACCATCCAGATGGGTGCCCCATGGCACATGCGGTCCTGGGACCATCCAGACGGGCACCCAATGTATGGGCAGGGTTTGGTGAGTGGTAACTGCTCACCCCAAAGGAAAAGGATCAGAACAGCATGTGGAAAACTGTTAAAAAGTCTGACCATTAGCATTAGGCAAAAAAAGGGAAAATGAGAAACTGTAATGAAGCCCTTTCAATGAGGGAAAAGCACTCAAACAGTGTGGACAAACAACAAAACACGGCCACAGGCACACCAGTGTGCACGGAATGGCGCTCCCGGGGCTGCACAGGCACCAGCTTCCTGGCCAGCGGGCATCCTGCATCTTACGGATGCTGCCAGTGGGGAAGCCCGGGTGAGAAGCCCCCTCACCTCCCTGTACTATTTTTGCAACATCCTGTGAATCTATAACTATTCTGAAACTACAAGGTTAAAGAAAAGAAAAACAAGACCCAGCTAAGAGGAAGGTTTCATGGGCGAGTCTAAAGTGGGGCTGGTGCTCACGACTTGGTTCGCAAAGCTGACTTTCTGTTCACGGCTGGCTCAGATCTTTGGGTCTCTCGTTTCTAGCCCCTTCCACGCAGATGCTCAGCAGCACCTAAGGCAGGTTTTCCTCTCGTGCAGCAGCTACTTACAGGAGGGGTGCGGGAGCCGTTCCCCCTTGGGCTGAAGACCCTGCCTCCCAGGACGGCCCCCCAAACGCCATCATGGAAGCCGCCAGACAGTACGTGGCCACACCCAAGCGATGGCGACACAGCCACTCGGCTCACAGGGCCGTCCCTCATTCCCAGCGAGGGGACAGGAGGACAAGGGCTTGAGGTGACCGGAGTAACGCTCTAACAGTGAGGGCTGGGCCGTCTCTTCCCAGGAGTCCCTCTTCCCTTTGTGTAGGTTATTCTTCGGATAGAGGACTGAAAATGTGGCACTTCTGAAGGTCCCTTCCAGGTCTCGGTTCAGTGGGAGAGAAATGAACTCGCAGGAGACCTTTTGTGGAGGATGTGGGGTCCGATCTCAGAGCCCCGCCGCCGCTGCCTTTGAGTGCACCGTTAGGACTATAGGCACACCCTGTGGTCATTTCTTACCATGGTATAAAAGGACTCTTGGTGGCTCCTCGTCTTCGTCGTCTTCCTCCAGGACAGAACGCATGGAATCAGACCCCATGGACGCTGCGGAAGACTGGCAGGCTGCCAATAACGTGGTATTAGACTTTCACTGTCATTGTATTATCTTGATGACTCATCCCAAGAAAACATTTCACGACACATGACCATTGATGCATAAAGAAAACGTTCTGTGCTATACACAACTCCACACTGCCAAATTCAAATAGAGCGTGCTTCTATTAAACTACATTTTAAAGAAAAACGCAAGAGGGAGGGAGGGAGGGAGGGAGGGAGGCCTGCGGTGAAGGGAAGGCGGGCCGTAAGCAGCAGCCACCTCGGCCACAGAAGCTGTGCGCACTGTGGGTGGGAATCCCTTTTGTCCCGGCCCTGCTGCCCCTTCACATCTGAAGCGCTCAGTGGATACGCAGGGAGGGGGCCAGGACAGGAGCTGACTGTGGAGCAGGGTAGGGCTGCGGAGATGCAGGAAGGCGCCAGGACAGGAGCTGACTGTGGAGCAGGGCAGGGGTGCGGTCACTTTGTCTTCAGAGCGTGGCAACCTCAACATGCTAAGGAGATGACAGCCTCAGCAAAGTTCAGAGTAAAGACTGAAGTATCTACGCAGTAAGTTTGTAGCGAGTAGATTTCCAGACATTTGATCATACCCTAATTAAGATTTCTGAACTAGCATTTCAAAAATGAGGGATGCTACAATGTTAAAGGGAAAAAAGTCACAGTGCTTGCCTGCAACCACACAAAAATATATCTGCACAGGAATTCTTAAAAAGTCAGGAGTCTTTTGAATGAGTGAATCACTTTTGAGATTCCTGCCCAATTTAATGGGAACACGTTATTGCTTCTGTAAAAGAGTTAATCCTCGGGGGTGCAGCCGGAGCTGCAGCCTCAGCACAGCCACAAAGCTCCCAGCCCTGTCGCAGACAATCGTGGCCTGCCGCCCCTCCATGGACTCCCCACTCACTCAACTCGCTTCCCTTCTAAACAAAAATAAGACGACAAATATTTAGAAGTTGAAGCAATTATAGCCCAGTGGGGAGACAAACAAAAAGGAATGAGGAAGTCTCCACTCTAAGTCTATTTTGGAAACGATCTCATTAAGATCTGGTCAAAAACACCCACGTGCCTGGCTCCCTGTCTAGCTACGGAGGGGCAGGGCTCCACCCTCTACGCTCTCCTCCTCCACGAGAAACTTTTACCTTCCTCCAGCTTCTGGGAATCCGGGCAAGGAGGACGTCTGCTCTCATCCACAGAGGCGTGGGAGGGAGGCGGGCCGGGCCTGGTGGTGCTGCGCAGGGTCATAGACTCTCTGGGCCCCGGCCCGGGGGATGGCGCGTCTCCTGCTGCCCTGGGCTCCAGCTGCGCGGCAGGGGGCCTCTGGCTGCCATCCAGACGTAGCCTCTTCTTCGCAGGGCGTTCTCCGGGCTCTGAGCAGGCCGAGGGCTCAGGGGCTGGGGGCACAGTGAGGCTGCCCAACGGCAGACCGGGGTCGCGTCCCTCAGCGTTGGCAAAGGGATCGTCCTCCCTGACCCCGGAGGGCGAGGACGGGGCTGCCCAGCTGCCTCCCTTGCTCCCCATGTCTCTCTCCGCATCGCCCTCTGAAAGGGAAGATCCATTCCGGCACAAGCTAGACTTCTGCACTGAGTTTCTTCCCCTCTTACTTGCAAGAGTCCAATTTTTGCGGTGGATTCTGGACCCGCTCTCACCCTGAGCACCACCTCCAGCTGAGAGGACCGACAGGCCTCTTGGGTTTTCACTTTTCCTGAGCCCCTTCTTGTGGTCCGCTTTGCACTCGGGGTCCTTTTCACAAGTGAACGAACTTGACAGGCTTTGTTGCACGCATTGCCTCCCCCTGTGAGGTCCGGAACTGCCCAACACATCTCCACGGGGAAGAGATGAGAAGTTGGAATCACAGGGCGAGGAAACGTGTTCCGTGGGCTTCTCTCGCAGAGGCTGGTTGACTCTGCCTGTCCCTGCAGAGCTTTCTTGACTCCAAATGGGCCCCTCGCTCAGAACATCCAGAGCCACGCGAAGTGACCGTCTGTAGGCCAGTTCTTCCAGGGGTGCCGCAGGAACCTCATTCTGTGAGGCTGCAAGGACCGAACACACACAATGCTGGTTACGTTCACTAGGCAGGCACTGCGGTCACGCCATCGCTTTAAAAGCCCGCTTGTCTCATTCTGACGGCTAGTTTCATACCTAAATCACTGAAGGGGAGGACTAACATTTCTCACCTACATTTTCCCAAAAAGGGGATGAACAGCTATTCATTCCGGGATTCGAGGCTTTATTTTTTTAAAAACCAAATTTACTGACCTTAACCTGATTGGCTAAAAAGATAAATTCCTCCAAGTTACAAAACAATACTGTGAGCAAAATGTATTCAAATGTTTTGCAAATCCTCTCTCAGCTTTACAATTTCAAATTCAATCAGGGTCAATAAAAACCAATACCAACTAAATAAAGAACTCTGCTGGCAACGTATTCTTGGTTGGTGTGAGGGTTGGTGGTAGCAAGGAACAGGAGATTTAAAAGGCTCATTGTGGGCTGGTAAATTTTCAATACTTCTTTGCAAGGGCATTTCAAAGCCAGCAAAGAGCATCGTGGGCCTCTGGTTTCCAACCCAACCTCCCTGCTGCAGTACTTTTATTTATTCATTCCGACATACAGATACAGCGCTATTTATTTGAACAAGATGATAGATGTAATGTCACAACTCAGCGGGCATAATGCCTCAATCAAAACAGTATTTTCCCCGTTGAATATTAAAGGCACCCACAGACAACCAGCCCCCCAACACCATCTGCGCCAACAAGGACGTCACCATCCGAGATGACGGTGAGTCCTGCCGAAGTGATGCAGAGATGGAGCCTGCTTTAAACCAGAGCTGTTTTTCGGAAGACACAGGAAAACAGGCTTGATTTTATAAACATCATTGAAGGAATTCCGTTCCATCTTTTCACAAGAGAAACAATTATTTGCAAATGGGATCAACAGTCCCACTTTGAGAAGAGGAGAAGGAAGGCTGGCACGTTGGGTTTGCGGAACTGTGGCTGGGGGGCAGGCAGTCACCAATGCTCCTCACTTGTCATGTGTGTGCATGACGAGTCCCTGGCTGGGCTCAGGCAAACCCTTTCTCACCCACAGCGTGCAAAGGAGGTGGGTGCTGAACTGGGAGAAAGCACACCCGGACAGGAAACCGAGAGCTCTACTTCCGACCTGCCTCGTGCCCACCAAGACGGTGCCTCAAACAATGGGTGCCACCAACCTCAGTGCCAGGCCACCCGTTTTCTCCCCTGGGCTCCGCTCTGGAATTTTAAACACACAACCAACTACTTCTCAAACCTTGGGCTGAGACCAGACTGGCCAGGCAACGACAGAACCACGGGAAGTCTTACTATAGGAAGAGGAAAGGAAAAAGGAGAACCTCCCCCTCATGGCAGCAAAGTCCTTCCTCGTCTTGTGTACTGGAGGCCACGGAGGTAATGAGATGACCTTGATGCTCACCACTGACCACTCTGGGCGTCAAGAATAGGAGTGGTTCTAGGGGCAAATTCTGGAAAGGTTTAAGAAAGCAGATCCATTTTTCCTTCTCCTTCAGCTCAGGGGATTCGCGTTCCCTTGTATGAAGAAAAACATGGTGAACAGGGTGAATTTTTACCCAGAAACCTGAGCCTTCACATTCTCCCAAATGACCTCTTATTTTATGAGAACCTAATGGCCGCTTAGAAATCCGCTCTTACCTAACGAGGAGGCAATGGCTTCAATTTGAGACTTCTCTAGGATCTCAACTTCGGTGCTTTTCACCTTAATTCTGCAGAGACAGAACTGGCGTTAGACACCACCAGCCAACGCTGCCAAGACATTTTCAAACATGTTTTCCTTTAGATAACAAAAGAATTAATTTCATTTTCCTCCTCAACCTTCTACTTAAACCAAAAGTCACAGCCAACTAGGAATTCATCTGCCTGAGGTTAGAGGCAGCAAGAACCCTGGCGAATGTTTTGGGGTTTTTTTTTTTTTTTTTTTGATCCCCCTTTTAAGACAGAAAAGGTTGGCTGGATTTAAAAGTAAAAATGAATTCAAATTGTGACTTTTATGAGGCAAATCCTACTTTCAACTGCACAAATAACTCCTTTGTTAGATTTTCAGAATAGATGGTAATGTCACTAAAAGCTGTTTACAGCCCAGCAGGTGCGTTTTAGTTTAAAAGGATGTGCTTTCCTTTTAAACTCGAGTATTCAATTACCTTCCCAGCCGCAGGGAAAGTGTGAGCTTGGGGACCAAGCATGCGTCCGAGGCAGCTCTGAAGACACAGGCAGGAAGCAGTGGGGCAGGGGAAGCTCCACAAGACCAACAGGGGAGCCAGTGGCTTGGACTACGCGGGGTCAGTCTCCTTGCTCTCTTCAGAACGCGGAATTCTCACGGCAGATGCACCCTCACCACAATCACACAGGACTGGGGCGTCGGAATCCCCGTCATTCTAGACAATCTACACCTTCCCAGTGCCTGACACTCACGGAGCAGAACAATGTGCCGCCTGGTAATCAGTTATTTGCCTTTTGAATGTTAAAGACTAATTTAGAGTGACAGGCTCAAAAACCAAATATTTCCAAATTGATGGGCCTGTCACAGAGGTTTCTGAAAAAAGACACACAGATCTCTGGGAAGGAAATATCCCTATTTTTCTGGCATGGTAGTCAAAAAAAAAAAAAAAAAGGAAATATCCCTATTTTAACCACAAATAGGATCTACCCTGAGTATAATTTACATGTATTCAATGTTTGTACCAATCTCTCCATAGATCTCACAGAATGCCTCGTTTAGATCTTCAGCTTCCAAACTGACATAAAATCAAACTACTTGCTTTCTCGTGAGGTTTTTATGAGCATTAATGAATTACATAAATGATGAATAAGCCCATTAAGAATGGGCTTCAACTGTTTTGCGGGGGGGGGGGGGGGGATTGAAGTATCAGAAATCTACACAGGAAAAAACAGTATTAAAAAAACACGACACTTAACTTTTCCTCTAGGGAGACGATTTGAACATCTAGAAAATATTCCTTTTTTCTCTTATTTTTTGTTGAAGTCTCAGTTCGGGCCAAAACCTATTTAAAATAAAAGAAGAATCTTGTTATTAAAACAGCAGACATAGTGAGAAACAGTGACAACATTTAGTACAAATGTAACAGGTAATCCTGAAGGCCTATAACCACAGGATTTCAGATATTTGGTCCAATCCCCATTGTTTCACAGATGGGGAAACTGAGGCATGAGAGGCCAGTGGCAGACAAAGACAAGGACCCAGGCTTTTGCACTGCAGCTGAGCATTGTCTACTGAATTGCTGGAAAGCATCCTGCGCACGATAATTTACTATCACAGGGCTGCTTGCCAGATCTTTCCTTGAGTTACAGCCTTACATGCCTTTTTATAGCTAATTCTTTTTTTTTTTTTTTTTTAGTGTGGAAAAAAAAGACATTTCTGGAAGAGTAACCTTGGAAGCACTAGACCAAAACCCCATTAAATGGGGAACGAGAATCAGTGCCAACCGTTCTGGCTCAATTATTTCACTGAAGCAAATCCTAGGTATCTCCTGATAAAGATTTTACTTGTCACCCGAAAGTCATTTCTAATTCCTGAAATTACAGAATAATGGCTGTCACCTTTGCAGGCCATAACCGCTTTTCCCATCGGCAGAGAACATACTTGGCATCCGCCATCATTTACACTCATGTAGCAAGTGGCAGTGATTTGGCACAAAGTACTCCCAGGTCTGACGCCGATGTGCCCTGCAACAAAATTTGCACGGTGGTTTATACAACTGTTTGCTTACGATGTTAACGCAGACACAGCCCTGGGGGGCAAAGGTTAGCTCGGCTTGGCCTCAAGTAGATGGTTCAATTCCACAATCTTGCATTGAGATGCTCAATGCCAAAAAGCAGACTGACAAACAGAAACGACGGGGCTCGGAACCCAGGGAGGCGCCTGCACTTTTTTTTACAAATATAATACAGCACAGTCCCTCCCAAAGGTTCTGTCTAGATTATTTTTAAAAGGCTCCTAAATAAATCATCTCCGTGCAGAAGACCTGCCTCCGACCTCGGCAGGAAAGGCATTTTACACAATCAAAGCTCACAACCCTCCCCAATTTGGGGAGTTCAGAGTTGACCACAGCACAAAAAAAATTAAGAGCGGAAAAACGACTGCTCTTTTGGCTGCCAGGTCCCTGAAAGGACAGGGACAGCTGCAGACCGTTCACGGCATCAACGGGAAGGACTGGCTCGGTTGTTGACAGAAATGAAAAGGAGGCTTGGGGTGGGGGTGGAATTTAGCAGCAACGGAGGGGGGGCGTCTCCGCAGCAGGGAAGAGGGGGTTCCCTGCAGAGGTGGGGGTGGCGTTTCCAGCCACGGAGGAGGGGATCACAGCAGCGGCAGAAGTTGGGGTCCAGGCAGCAGGGACAGGGATTTCACGGCGGGAGGGAGGGTTGTGGCTTGCAGGAATGGGGGATTCGGGCAACAGAAAAGGGGATCACAGCAGAAGTGGGAGGGCTCAGGGAGCAAGGATGAGGGCTCACGGAGGAGGTGGAGCGGAGGGGTCCAGGTGGCAAGGATGGGGATTTCACGGTTGAGGGGGAATCCAGGGAAGGAGATAGGGGTCCAAGCAAGAGATGGGGTTCACGGCAGATGTGAGGGGGATCCAAGTAAGGAGATGGGGATCTAGGCAGCAAGGATGGGGGAAGGGGTCCACGCAAGAGACGGGGTCCAGGCAGGAGTGGAGGGGCCCACGGAGGCAGGGACAGGAAAGGGGGTCCAGGCAAAGTGAGGGGCTCTCGGAGGCAGGGACGGGAAAGGGGCTCCGGGCAGAGTGGTGGGTCCGTGGCGCCAGGGGCGGGAAAGAAGGTCCGGGCAGAGTGGGGGGCCCATGGCGGCGGGGACCGAGCGTCCCATAGGAGTCTCTAGGCCGGGGCCGCCCCTCCCCCCAGGCCCGGCCTCCTCGCCTCAGCCCCCGCCCGGCGGAAGCGAGGCACGCATCCCGCGGGCTCACCGGGCCCCCGGCGTTTCCCAGCGCGGAGCCCCGAGCCCGGGCAAGGAGGCCGCAGCGGCCCCAACGGCGGAGGACCCGCCCGCCAACCGCAGCCGTCCGCTCTGTCCGCGCCGCCCGCGCTCACCGCCTCCGCCGCCGCCGCCGCCGCTCCCCGCGGGGCCGGGGGCGGGGTTTGCCTCGCGGCGGCGCCAAGCTCCGCCCCCTTCTGCCCGCCGCCCAATGGGACGCGCGCACTCCCAAGCAGCGCCGGCCCCGCCCTCTCCGGCGTCCACGGCCGCGCGCTGGCCCCGCCCTTTCCGCCGCGCGTCGCCTCCGTTTTCCCTCGAGTCGTGCCTGAGGAAAGCGGTTAGCGGGATACGTGTGGCCGCTCCCGGGCGCCGCCCTCCCGCGCTCCGGGCCCTTTGTCCTCCAGTCAGACTCCGGACGCCGCCCTCGCGGGTCTCGGTGGGAAAAGAGGGTACCCCGCTCGCGACGACCCCTGAGAAAACCTTCCAGAACTTTTCGAGAATCTTCCAGGTCCTGAGGCACCTCCCAGCCCGGGAGCTGCGCGCTACGGACCCGATTCCTACCGATCTCCACCGATCCCAAAGCCGGGGCGGCCCGGCATCCCCGCAAAGGCGTCATAAGCTTCTGAACTGGAGCAGGCCCCGCCTCGGGAGAGTCCCAAGACCCCGGGCGGGGGGCGCCCCGGAGCAGCCGCTGCGTCAGTGTCAGGCCTCTCCCTGAGCTGTTATTTTTGTTTTGTTTTGTTTTGAGAAGGAGTCTCGCTCTGTCACCCAGGCTGGACTGCAGTGGCGCCATCTCAGCTCAGTGCACCCTCCTCCTGCTGGGATTACAGGTGTGCGCCACCCCTCCCGGCTAATTTTTGTATTTTTCGTAGAGAATACTAAATGTTGATCAGGCTGGTCTCGAGCTCATGTTCTCAGGAGATCCGCCCGCCTCGGCCTCCCAAAGTGCTGGAATTACAGGACTGAGCCACCTCGCCGGCTCCCACAGGTCTTTAAAAGCAAAAGGAGGCCGAGTTGGCGGATCCCTTAAGACCAACGATTCGAGACCAGCCTGGGCAACATAGTGAGACCCGCATCTCTATAAAAAAGGATACAGGCTCACACCTGTAATCCCAGCAGGAGGCCGAGGCGGGCAGATCACATGAGGTCAGGAGATCGAGACCAGCCTCGCCAACATGGTGAAACCCTCGTCTCTGCAACAAATACACAAATGAGCCGGGCGTGGTGGCGCGCTCCTGTAATCCCAGCTACTCAGGAGGCTGAGGCAGGAGAATCGCTTGAACCCGGGAGACGGAGGTTGTGGTGATCCGAGATCACGCCATTGCACTCCAGCATGGGTAACAGTGGGACTTCGTCTCAAAAAAGGAAAAAAATAAAAGACTGGTAGCAGCATTCGCCACGCACTGACCCCGACTTTTCAAGCGGAAGGGGCAAACAGCAAAGCCAGCTGTAACTTATTTTTCCTTCGCACGCTTGTAGGAATAGAAGGGTCGTGTGTTCCGTCAATCCCAGCAACCTCAGCAACTGATTTTTTTTTTTTCCTTTTTTGAGAATTTTCAACTTCAACTTGTTTTTTATTTACATTTTTGAGTCGAAGTCTGGCTCTGTGGCCCAGGCTGGAGTGCAGTGGCGCAATCATAGCTCACTGCAGCCTCAACCTTCCAGGCTCAAATATCTTTCCACCTTAGCCTCCAGAGTAGCTGGGACCACAAGTGCGTACCACCATGCCTGGCTAAGATTTTTATTTTTTGTAGAGACAGGGTCTTGCTATGCTGGCCAGGCGGGTCTCGACCTTTTGGGCTCAAGTGATCCTCCCGCCTCGGCCCCCCAAAGTGCTGGAATCACAGGCAGGATCCACCTTGCCCAGCCGAGTCTCAGTTTGTCTATAATATGGGGGTAGTGGTCTGTGGGTGGTTGGCAAAAACCATGTCTCTGATACCATCCTCTTACCTTAAATCTGAGCTGGTGTTGGCTGACGCCTGTAATCCCAGCACTTTGGGAGGTCGAGGCAGACATACCACCTGAGGTCAGGGGTTCGAGACCAACCTGGCCAACATGGAGAAACCCCATCTCTACTAAAAATACAAAACTTAGCTGGGCGTGGTGGTGTGCACCTGTAATCCCAGCTATTTGGGAGGCTGAGGCAGGAAGATCACTTGAACCCTGGAGGTGGAGGTGGCAGTGAGCCGAGATCGCGCCAGTGCACTCCAGTGTGGGTGACAGAGCAAGACTGACTCTGGGGCTCAAAAAGAAGAAAAAAAAATTCTGAGCTGGCCTGTGACCTGCTTCAGCCCGGGCAATACAGCAGAAGGGACGATGTGCCAGATCCAAGCCTCTGCCTCAGGAGGAGCGGGGCCCAGTGTGGTGGCTCCCACCTGTCACCCCAGTGCTTTGGGAGGCTGAGGCGGGAGGATCACATGAGCCCAAGAGTTCGAGACCAGCCAGGGCAACATGGTGAGACCCCGCCTGTACAAAAATAAAAAAGAATTAGCCGGGCAAGGTGATGCACACCTGCAGTCCCAGCTACCCAGGAGGCTGAGGCAGGAGGATTGCTTGAGTCTGGGAGATTGAAGCCGCAGTGAACCATGATTGCACCACTGCACTCCAGTCCAGGTGAGAAAGCAAGACCGTCTCAAAAAGAAAACAAAACACTGAGCGTGGCAACAGCTCACACCTGGAATCCAAGCACTTTGGGAGGCCAAGGTGGGAGGATCGCTTGAGCCCAGGAGTTCAAAGCTGCTATGAGCTCAAATGAGCTGTTTTGTTTGTTTTAGAGACAGTCTTTCTCAGTAGCCCAGGCTGGAGTGCAGTGGCGCAATCCCAGCTCACTGCAACCTCTACCTCCCAGGTTAAGTGATTCTCTTGCCTCAGCGTCCCGAGTAGCTGGGATTATAGGCACACACCACCACTCCCACCTGGGTGGTCTCGAACTCCTGACCTTGTGACCCACCCACCTCGACCTCCCAAAGTGCTGGGACTACAGGCGTAAGCCACCGTGCCCAGCCTCTGGCTCTGGTATTAAATAAATTAATGCTTTTAAAGTACTTGTGCCAGTGGTGAAATGTTAGGTCTTATTTTATTGAATGTCTTCGCCATTCGTCTGTGAGTTCCCTGAGTCCTATTTTCTTCACCATTGTATGCCCAGTCCCTGTCACCGAGCACTCACTCAAATTTTGTTTAAAGAATGAATTTCTATCGGAAACTGTAGAGATTCGCAGTTGCAATAAAGGGTCTGCTTCTAAGGCAGCACAAAGGCCTGGCAGGTCGCTGCAAGAACGTCCTTTCATAGGCTCCTTCCGGCTGGCACCTCAGTTACGGCTTTAATTAAAACGTTTCCCCTTCTGCTGGAAATGTATCATACACAATTCCCTCTCGTTACTCAAGACGTTGTGAAAAAACGGTGGCTATCGTATTTGTGTTAACCAGACCACTATTGTGGGACATCTCAGCGATTCTTGATTTTTCCATGATTTAAATAAGGCCACAGAAAGCAACTCTCGTATGTAAATCTTGGTGCACATCTGATTATATCCTTAGGATAAATCCCTGGAGGCAGAAATTGCTAGGTCTGAGGGTCTGGACATCCTCAAGGCATTTGACAGATAACATCAAGTTGCTTTTCAGAAAGGTACCAATTCACGTCAGCGGCCGCCCCGCGTTACCACGGCCCATCTAACACCCTGCACGAGGGCCGGGCGCGATGATTTCTCTCATCTTTGTTAATTTGATGACGGGTGAAAAATGTATTACGTTTGTTACTGAACCATGAACTAAATCAAAGATTAAAACACACAGACACACACCTAGTGTGCCAGCCTGAACCAGAACTGAATCTATATTTTCTAAAGTGATTGAACTGTAACATCAAAATAGCCTCTGAACTGAAACTCAACCAGTGTTCCAACCCATTCAAGTCCCTAATTAGGCCATAAGGGGACCACACTGGAAACCTTGACCAGACCTTGACCTTGTTAACACGGAGCTACGACCGCCAGCTTCGACGGGGCCCCACCGCCAAGGAGCTTTACAGATGACCAATTACCAGGCCCCTTCACACAAGCGAGGTTTACACAGGAAATTCAGAACACAAGAGAGAGGGCTGTGACTGGTATTTCTGGAGACCCAGGGGCTCCACGGAAGTCAGGAATGTCTTGGGGAGACCAGGATGGCTTGAGCCCAGAAGGTCAAGGCTGCAGTGAGCCGACATCGCTCCACTGCACTCAGGCATGGGTGACCAGAAACAGCGGGAGACCCTGTTCCTACCAAAAAAAACAAGGCTGGCCAGGTGCGGTGGCTCACGCCTGTAATCCCAGCACTTTGGGAGGCTGAGGCGGGCGGATCACGAGGTCAGGAGTTCAAGACCAGCCTGGCCAACATGGTGAAACCTATCTCTACTAAAAATACAAAAATAAGCCAGGCATGGTGGCAGATGCCTGTAATCCTAGGAACTTGGGAGGCTGAGGCAGGAGAATTGCTTGAATCCAGGCGGAGATTGCAGTGAACTGAGATGGTGCCACTGCACTCCAGCCTGGGAAATGGAGCGAGACTGTGTCTCAAAATACATACATACATAACATACATATATATATAACATACAGATATACATACATACATAACATACATATATACATACATAAAAATAAAAACAGAACAACAGACTCCTTCACAGGTTCTTGGGATTTGGAAAAGACTAAAACAAAAACAGACTCCTTGTCCAAACGGCAAGCAGACGCTTTCCACAGCATGAGACCTGTGTGAAGGCCCAGGTCATGCAGCCCCGAAGCCTGCCACGTCTCAGGCGCTGACACAGGTACCTCTCTCTGGGTCATAGGACAAATGGGTTACCGTAGTCCTCCCTTATGCGAGGGTTCGCATTCTACGGTTCCAGTTAGCTGCAGTCAGGAATTTTTTTTTTTTTTTTTTTTTTTTTTGTCAGAGTCTCCCTCTTGCTCAAGCTGGAGTGCGTTGGCGTGATCTTGGCTTACTGCAAGCTCTGCCTCCCAGGTTCCAGCGATTCTCCTGCCTCAGCCTCCTGAGTAGCTGGGACTACAGGTGCATGCCACCACGCCCAGCTAAGTTTTTGTATTTTTAGTAGAGACAGGGTTACACCATGTTAGCCAGGATTGTCTCGATCTCCTGACCTCGTGATCCACCTGCCTCAGCCTCCCAAAGTGCTGGGATTACAGGCGTGAGCCACCACGCCCAGCTTACAGTCAGGAAATCTTAACTGGAAAATTCCAGCCCGGGCGCAGTGGCTCATAACTGTAATCCCAACACTTTGGGAGGCTGAGGCAGGAGATTGCTTTAGTGAAGCAGGAGTTCGAGGCCAGCCTGAGCAAGGTAGCAAGACCCCGTCTCTACAAAAAAAAAAAAAAATTGGGGTGTGGTAGCACACACCAGCAGTTCCAGCTACTTGGGAGACTGAGGCAGAACGATCACTTGAGCCCAGGAGATCAAGGCTACAGTGACCTAGGATTGCACCACTGTACTCCAGCCTGGGCAGCAGAGTGAGACCTCAACTCAAAAAAGAAAGAAGGAAAGAAAAGTGGTCAGGTGCAGTGGCTCACATCTGTAATCCCAGCACTTTGGGAGGCTGAGGTGATGGATCACCTGAGGTCAGGAGTTTGAGACCAGCCTAACATGGTAAAACCCGTTTCTACTAAAAGTACAAAAAAATGAGCCAGGTGTGGTACTGTGTGCCTGTAATCCCAGCTACTTGGGAGGCTGAGGCAGGAGAATCGCTTGCATCCGGGAGGCAGAGGTTGTGGTGAGGCGAGATTGCGCCACTGCACTCCAAACTGAGTGACAAGCACGAGACTCCATCTCAGAAAAAAAAGGAAAAGAAAAGAAAAAAAAAAAAAAGAAATTTTCTGTAGAGACATGGTCTTGCTGTGTTGCCCAGGCTGGTCTGGAACTTCTGGCCTCAAGCGATCCCCCACGTTCGACCTCCCAAAGTTCATGGTCCATGCCTCTTCCTCTTATAAGGACACCTCGTTAGATTAGAGCACACCCTTCTCCAATACAACCTCATCTTTTATTTTTTTTTATTTATTTATTTATTTATTTATTTATTTATTTTGAGACAGTCTCTCTCTTTTGCCCAGGCCGGAGTCAAGTGGTGAGATCTCGGCTCACTGCAACCTTCGCCTCCCGGGTTCAAGAGATTCTCCTGCCTCAGCCTCCTGAGTAGCTGGAACTACAGGCACATGGCACCATGCTCGGCTAATTTTTTTGTATTTTTGGTAGAGACAGGGTTTCACCATGTTGGCCAGGCTGGTCTCGAACTCCTAATCTCAGGTGATCTGCCTGCCTCAGCCTCCCAAAGTGCTGGGATTACAGGCGTGAACCACTGAGCCTGACCACAGCCTCGTCTTAACTAATTATGTCTGTGGAGACCCTACTTCCAAGGAAGGTCACATTCTGAGGTTCTGGGGAGATTAATATTTTGGGCTGACACTATCCAACATGGGCCAGCGAGGGTGAGTGTGAAATCAACCTTAGCCGTGTCTAGTAGCTGCGCCGTGGGGATGCCCCTCGTTTCAGTGCTACCTCGCTCCGCTGCACTCATGTGGGACACTTTCCACACTGAAACGTAATTACTGGTCTACACGCTTGTCCTTCCGCGGGACGCCGGCCTCCTGCGGACGAGCAACCGTGTGTCATTCATTCTCGCATTGTAGAGGATGAGAAAAAAATTAATTTTACCAGCTGGCACCAGAATTCATTTTAGAGACGCATCTGGGCTTGTTTAGGAAAATACCTTAATTAGGGCCAGGGGCGCGTGAGGGAGGCTTGAGGGCATGAGATAGAAAAAGGACCCACAAAGAGACCGCCGAACTCCTCTGCAGGAGAATACAGCTGCAATTTGGGGTCGCCAGAGAGGGACTGTGGAAGGTGGGGACCCAGAGAGGTGAAGACAGAGACAGCCAGAGAGACACAGGAAGGAGAAATGGGGGATCAGGACGTCCTCTAGCATTTCAGGAAGAGTAAGGGCTTTCGGGAGCTGGCCTCCCCCAGCTAACACAGAGCAAGATGGAAATGCATGTCCAGCTACTCATGAGGCTGAGGCGGGCAGATCCCTTGAGCTCAGGAGTTCAAGACCGGCCTGGGCAACATAGTGAGACCCCACCTCTACAAAAAAATCACAAAATTAGCCAGATGTGGTGGTGCACGCGCCTGTGGTCCCAGCTACTTGGGAGGCTGAGACGTAAGGATCATTTGAATACAGGAGCTCAAGGCTGCAGTGAGCTGTGGTTGCAGCACTGCACACCAGCCTGGGTGACAGAGCGAGACATTGACTCAAAGAATATTGAGGCAGAGGCCACGGGCAGTGGCTCATGTCTGTAATCCCAGCACTTTGAGATGCCAAGACAGATGGATCGCCTGAGGTCAGGAGTTCAAGACCAGCCTGGCCAACACCGTGAAACTCCGTCTCTACTAAAAATACAAAAATCAGCTGGGCGTGGTGGCGGGTGCCTATAATCCCAGCTACTCAGGAGGCTGAGGTGGGAGAATCATCGCTTAAACCTGGGAGGTGGAAGCAGCAGTGAGCCAAGACTGTGCCATTGCATGCCAGCCTGGGCAACAAGAGCAAACCTCCATCTAAAAAAAAAGAAAAGCCGGGCGCGGTGGCTCAAGCCTGTAATCCCAGCACTTTGGGAGGCCGAGACGGGCGGATCACGAGGTCAGGAGATCGAGACCATCCTGGCTAACACGGTGAAACCCCGTCTCTACTAAAAAATACAAAAACTAGCCGGGCGAGGTGGCGGGCGCCTGTAGTCCCAGCTACTCGGGAGGCTGAGGCAGGAGAATGGCGTGAACCCGGGAGGCAGAGCTTGCAGTGAGCTGAGATCCGGTCACTGCAC
>NC_045454.1:51542499-51547860 GCF_002776525.5 Piliocolobus tephrosceles
AAAAAAAAAAAAAAAAAAAAAAAAAAGACTAGCATCTAGTTACTCTGGTATCTAGTATCCAATTACTCTAGTATCTAGTGACACCAGGTGTCTACGGTCTAGTCACTCCAGTATTGGTTACACTAATCTCTAGTATCCAGTTACTCTAGCAACTGGCTACTCTAGTATCTGGTTACCCTAAAACCTAGTTACTTGAGTATCTAGGCACTCCAGTATCACATACTCTCTAGCATCTAAATATTCTCGTACCCAGGTACTTTCATATGTAGTATATAATATATTATGTAGATACGCTATTATCTAGCTAATGTTAACATCTACTTGCCGGGTGCGGTGACTCACGCCTGTAATCCCAGCACTTTGGGAGGCCGAGGCAGGCGGATCACGAGGTCAGGAGATCGAGACCATCCTGGCTAACACGGTGAAACCCCATCTCTGCTAAAAATACAAACGATTTAGCCGGGCATGATGGTGGGCACCTGTAATCCCAACTGCTCGGGAGGCTGAGGCAGGAGAATGGCGTGAACCCCAAAGAGGAGGTTACGGTGAGCCGAGATCACGCCACTGCACTCCAGCCTGGGCGACAGAGTGAAACTCTCTCAAAAAACAAAAAACATCTCGTTACTCTGGTATCTAGTGACTCTGCTAATATCTAATTGTTCTAGTATCTACTTAGTTTGGTACAGTATCTAGTATCCAATTGCTGCATTATACAGGTATCCAATTGCTGCATTATACAGATACTCTAGTATCTAATATATATTTAGTAGGTACCCTAATATCTAGTTGAGGCTAGCATTTAGTTACTCTGGTATCCAATCACTCTAATAGCTAGTATCCAGTTACTCTAGTATCTAGTTATACTAGTATCTAGTTACTCAAGTATCTGGTTACTCTGGCATGTTAAGTATTAGTAGATACTACTAGATACTCCAGTATCTGGGTGGTATCTAGTTACTCTCGTACCTGGCTACTCTAGTTATACCAGGCATACATGGAATGTTCCTGTATGTTTCTTTACACCTTTCTGTGATTCTATAATTATTTCAGAATTAAAAGTTTTTTTTTTTTTTTTTTGAGACGGAGTCTCACTCTGTCGCCCAGGCTGGAGTGCAGTGGTGCGATCTCAGCTCACTGCAAGCTCCGCTGCCTGGGTTCACGCCATTCTCCTGCCTCAGCCTCCCGAGTAGCTGGGACTACAGGCGCCCGCCAACACACCCAGCTAATTTTTCTGTATTTTTAGTAGAGACGTTTTTTTAGTAGAGACGGGGTTTCACCGTGTTAGCCAGGATAGTCTCAATCTCCTGACCCCGTGATCCGCCCGCCTTGGCCTCCCAAAGTGCTGGGATTACAGGCATGAGCCACCGCACCCGGTCTAAAAGTTTTGAAATACATTAAAACATGTTTTAAAAGCCAGGCATAGTGACTCACACCTGTAATCCCAACGCTTTGGGAGGCTGAGGCAAGAGGATTGCTTGAGCCCAGGAGTTCAAGACCAGCAGGGGCAACATAGGGAAAGCCTAATAAAAAACTTTTAATTTTTTTTTTTTCCTGAGATGGAGTCTCACTCTGTCACCCAGGCTGGAGTGCAGTGGCATGATCTTGGCTCACTGCAACCTCTGCCTCCCAAGTTCAGGGATTCTTGTGTCTCAGCCTCCTCAGTAGCTGGGACTACAGGTGCACGCCACCACACCCAGATAATTGTGAATTTTTAGTACAGATGGGGTTTCACCATGTTGGCCAGGATGGTCTTGACCTCCTGACCTCGTGATCCACCTGCCTCAGCCTCCCAAAGTGCTGGGATTACAGGTATGAGCCATTAAGTAAAATTTTTAAAAAGGACTTCCGGCCAGGCGCGGTGGCTCAAGCCTGTAATCCCAGCACTTTGGGAGGCCGAGACAGGCAGATCATGAGGTCAGGAGATCGAGACCATCCTGGTTAACACGGTGAAACCCCGTCTCTACTAAAAAATACAAAAAAAAAAAAAAAAAACTAGCCGGGTGAAGTGCTGGGCGCCTGTAGTCCCAGCTACTGGGGAGGCTGAGGCAGGAGAACGGTGTGAACCCGGGAGGCGGAGCTTGCAGTGAGCTGAGATCTGGCCTCTGCACTCCAGCCTGGGCGATAGAGCGAGACTCCGTCTCAAAAAAAAAAAGGACTTTCCTTGAGATGTTGGCTCTCCCCCAAAGCTGGCGGGCTGTAGTGTGCAGGGCAGCAAAGGGCCACCCACGTGGCCACTCCCAGGTGGGGGACCCTGAGTGTCCCCTGAAGCACGGTGAGAAGCAGGGTCCCTGCAGCAGGCGCTTCCCACCTGCACCCTGAGTGCCCCTGACTCCGGGTCCCCCACCCTCCACTCCAGCCAAGACTGAGTCCCATCCCTCCAGGAGGCGTGGAGGGGCCTCTGTGCAGCCTCAGCTACACCCCTGGGGTCCCTCCCTGCATGTCTGCCTCCACCCAGACCCGTGAGTGAACAGCCTGGGGGGCCCTGGACAGTGGTGGTCCCTCGTGGGACCCACAGGCCCAAGCTCTCTGGGGACAGGGCCTTGCAGAGGGCATGGGCTGACGCATCTGAAACCCGTCTCCTTGTGGAGAATCCCGCGGCACACTGTGTCTCCGCAAACCCCTGCTGGGACTGGGAACGCCTGCCAGGGAGCGGCTCTGCATCCTGTCATAAAGAAGGAGGGTGTTCGTATTCTGCAGAACAACTCAGGCTTCCAGAAGCAACAGGAAAAAAACTCCTTTCTCAAAGCACTGACAGGGGAGGTCCGCAGGGCTCCGGCGGGGGAAGGTGATCGCAGTGTCCCTGGGCAGGCGGCGGCTTAATATGCAAAGCCTCCAGGAGTCACCCTGACCCAAGTCTTGTGGGTGCTGCAGTCCCCATGCTGGTGTGGGGGCTGGAGTGGTTTGTTTCTGTTTTTGAGACAGTTTCGCTCTGTCGCCCAGGCTGGAGTGCAGTAGCGTAATCTTGGCTCACTGCAACCTCCACCTCCCGGGTTCAAGTGATTCTCCTGCCTCAGCCTCCAGAGTATCTTGGATTACAGGCACATGTCACCGTTTCTGGCTAATTTTTGTATTTTTACCAGAGATGGGGTTTCACCATGCTGGCCAGGCTGGTCTCGAACTCCTGACCTCAGGTAATCTACCTGCCTTGGCTTCCCAAAGTGCTGGGATTACAGGCAGGAGCTATGTGCTCAGCTCAGGAGGTTTTCGAGAATCTGGCTGAATGCCAGATTACCTGCTCCCTAAAGGACCCTGCCCGGCCAGGACGCCTTCTATTCAAAGCCAGGGTAGAAGCTAGGCACGGTGGCTCACGCCTGTAATCCCAGCACTTTGGGAGGCCGAGGTGGGTGGATCATGAGGTCAGGAAATCAAGACCATCCTGGTTAATGTAGTGAAACCCCATCTCTACTAAAAATACAAAAAATTGGGGCCGGGCGCGGTGCCTCAAGCCTGTAATCCCAGCACTTTGGGAGGCCGAGATGGGCGGATCACGAGGTCGGGAGATCGAGACCATCCTGGCTAACACGGTGAAACCCCGTCTCTAATAAAAAATACAAAAAACTAGCCGGGCGAGGTGGCGGGCACCTGTAGTCCCAGCTACTCAGGAGGCTGAGACAGGAGAATGGCGGGAACCCAGGAGGCAGAGCTTGCAGTGAGCTGAGATCCAGCCACTGCACTCCAGCCTGGGCAACACAGCAAGACTCCGTCTCAAAAAATAAAAATAGCCGGGCGCGGTGGCTCAAGCCTGTAATCCCAGCACTTTGGGAGGCCGAGACGGGTGGATCACGAGGTCAGGAGATCGAGACCATCCTGGTCTACATGGTGAAACCCGTCTCTACTAAAAAATACAAAAAACTAGCCGGACGAGATGGTGGGCGCCTGTAGTCCCAGCTACTCGGGAGGCTGAGGCAGGAGAATGGCGTAAACCCGGGAGGCGGAGCTTGCAGTGAGCCGAGATCGCGCCACTGCACTCCAGCCTGGGCGACAGAGCTAGACTCCGTCTCAAAAAAATAAATAAATAAAAAATAAAAAAATAAAAAATAAAAATAAAAATAAAAATAAATAAAAATACAAAAAACTAGCCGGGCGAGGTGGCGGCGCCTGTAGTCCCAGCTACTCTGGAGGCTGAGGCAGGAGAATGGCGTGAACTTGGGAGGCGGAGTTTGCAGTGAGCCGAGATCGTGCCACTGCACTCCAGCCTGGGCAACAGAGCGAGATTCCGTCTCAAAACAAAACAAAACAAAACACATAAACAAAGCCAGGGTGGAGGACACAGAAAGGCAGGATGCCTGCTCCGGCTCCTCGCAGAGATGAATGGTGGCAGTTCTGAACCTCCAGGCAGGACGGTGCCCTCTGCAGACCTGGAGTCTCTCGAGTCTCCTCAACACAGTGCTGGTCCCCAGGACAGAGGGGGCTTGTTAGGAGGAAGTCTTTGAGGGTATCTCCCAGCTCCTTCACAGCCACCTGCAGAAAATGTTCCTGATGCCAAGAAGCGCCTGGGAGTTGGGATTAGAATCCACGGTGACCTTGACAAGTTCAAGAAAGGCTTTGGCAGCGGCTGAGAGTGAGGTGCCAGGCACCCCAGGGGCACGAAACCCACAGAGGGTCTGGCAGGCACTAGGGTGGAACCACGTCCCCCACAAAACATCCACGGGCTGCAGTTGTAACCCCAGGACCTTACCTGGAAATAGGGTCTCTGCAGATGTAATCAGTTAACATGAGGTCATTCTGGAGCACAGTGGGCCCTGATCCAGTATGCCTGGTTTCTTTATAAAGACGGGAAATGTGGCCGGGCGCGGTGGCTCATGCCTGTAATCCCAGCACTTTGGGAGGCCGAGGCAGGTGGATCACCTGAGGTCAGGAGTTTGAGATCAGCCTGGCCACCTTGGTGAAACCAAGTTTCTACTAAAAATACAAAAGTTAGCCAGGTGTGGTGGCGGTCACCTATAATCCCAGCTACTCGGGAGACTGAGGCAGGAGAATCACTTGAACCGGCGGGGGTGGGGCGGAGGTTGCAGGGAGCCCAGATTGCAACACTGCACTCCAGCTTGGACGACAGAGTGAGACTCCATCTCCTAAACAAACAAACAAACAAATAAATAAATGAATAAATGAATAAAAAAATAAATGGGGTGATTTGGGCCAGCCATGGTGGTGGCTCACACCTGTGGTCCTGGTACTCTGGGAGGCTGAGGTGAGAGGATGGCTTGAGCCCAGGAGGTGGAGGCTGCAGTGAGCCACGACTGAACCACTGCACCCCAGTCTGGGCGACAGAGCAAGACCCTGCCCTGCAGACTGTGAGACGGTGACCGTGTGCCGTTTCAAGTCACCAGGTTTGTGGTCTTTTTTTTTTTTTTTTTTTTT
>NC_045454.1:51547960-51560211 GCF_002776525.5 Piliocolobus tephrosceles
TTTTTTTTTTTTTTTTTTTTTTTTTTTGAGACGGAGTCTCGCTCTGTCACCCAGGCTGGAGTGCAGTGGCGCGATCTTGGCTCACTGCAAGCTCTGCCTCCCGGGTTCATGCCATTCTCCTGCCTCAACCTCCCAAGAAGCTGGGACTACAGGCGCCCACCACCACGCCCAGCTAATTTTTTTGTGTGTTTTTAGTAGAGATGGGGTTTCACCGAGTTCGCCAGGATGGTCTCGATCTCCTGACCTCGTGATCCGCCCGCCTCGGCCTCCCAAAGTGCTGGGATTACGGGCGTGAGCGACCGCGCCCGGCTGGTTTGTGGTCTTGTTACAGCAGCTTCGCCAGAGGCCCCCACCATGCGGAGCCCCGAGGAAACCAGCCTAGGAATCACAACAGTACCCAGGGACTCCAGGACGGCAATTCCGAACCCCACACAAGCAAAGCTGATTGTAGAAAGGGCCCATGTTTGAGCTCAAATGGAGGAGACGCTGGAGAGATGCTGGGGGTCCTGGGTGGGTGGCTAACACGGTGGTCCCCACAACTGCCGCGTGCTTTCCATGCCCTGTGATGCAGGGGCTGCCTGTCAGTCACAGGGGTCAGGATAGGCGACGTCCCTGATTTTCCCTGTCTTTGCTATTGATTTTTTTTTTTTTTTTTTTTTTTTTGAGATAGAGTCTCTCTCTGATGCCCAGGATGGAGTTCAGTGACACGATCTTGGCTCACTGTAACCTCCCAGGATGAACCTCCTGGGTTCAAGCGATTCTCCTGCCTCAGCCTCCTGAGTAGCTGGGATTACAGGCGCCACCACGCCCGGCTAATTTTTGTATTTTTAGTAGAGACGGGGTTTTACTATGTTGGCCAGGCTGGTCTCAAACTTCCGACCTCAGGTGATGCGCCCGCCTCGGCCTCCCAAAGTGCTGGGATTACAGGCATGAGCCACCGCACCTGGCCCCCAGTTGCTTCTCTAAAACCATACTCCCATGTGGCATCTCTACATACAGATCCAGGAACTGAAACCCTGACCTACTTCTCGGGAGCTGGGAGACAATGCATCTCAGGATACAGGAGGAGAGTGACACATGCCTCAGCACCTTCCCAGCTGGGAAACATATTTGCAGTTTTTGCTGGGAAGGGCTTAATAACCCCATCCCAGAGAGCCGTGTCAGATCATGACAAGAGAAGTGGTCATTCTGAAAAGACGAGGAGGATGATAACAGAAGTACAAACGGCTAACGAGCATGGGAAAAAATATGTTGGCTCCTAGTGGTAAATTTTGCAAAAGGGAGAAACCGGCTGGGGCGGTGGCTCACACCTGTAATCCCAGCACTTTGGGAGGCTGAGGTGGGCAGATCGCTTGAGCCCAGGAGTTTGGGACCAGCCCGAGCAACATAGTGAGACCCGGCTCTTCAAAACATGGAAAAAATTCGTGGTGGCAGGCGCCCTTAGTCCCAGCTACTCAGAAGGCCGAGGCTGGTGTCAAGGCTGCAGTGAGCCAAGATTGTGCTATAGCACTCTAGCCTGGGTGACAGAGTGAGGCCCTGTCTTGCTGGAGCACAGTGGCATGATCTTGGTTCACTGCAGCCTGCGCCTCCCAGGTTCAAGCGATTCTCCTGCATCAGCCTCCCAAGCAGCTTGGACTACAGGCATGGGCCACCACACGCAGCTAATTGTTGTATTTTTAGTAGAGACGGGGTTTCACCATGTTGACCAGGCTGGTCTCAAGCTCCTGACCTCGGGTGACCCACCCGCCTCAGCCTCCCAAAGTGTTGGGATTACAGGCGTGAGCCACGGTGCCCGGCCCAAAAATTGTTTAAAAAATCTATTCTACCGGCCGGGCACGGTGGCTCAAGCCTGTAATCCCAGCACTTTGGGAGGCCGAGACGGGCGGATCACGAGGTCAGGAGATTGAGACCATCCTGGCTAACACGGTGAAACCCCATCTCTACTAAAAAATACAAAAAGCTAGCCGGGCGAGGTGGCGGGCACCTGTAGTCCCAGCTACTCGGGAGGCTGAGGCAGGAGAATGGCGTAAACCCAGGAGGCGGAGCTTGCAGTGAGCTGAGATCCGGCCACTGCACTCCAGCCTGGGCGACAGAGCGAGATTCCATCTGAAAAAAAATAAATAAACAAAATAAAATCATAGCAAGAAGAAGGGCCGGGTCCAGTGTCTCACGCCTGTAATCCCAGCACTTTGGGAGGCCGAGGAGGGTGGATCACTTGAGGTCAGGAGTTCGAGACCAGCCTGGTCAACATGGTGAAACCCATCTCTACTAAAAACACAAAAATTAGACGGACATGATGGCTCGTGCCTGTAATCCCAGCTACTTGGGAGGCTGAAGCAGGAGAATTGCTCGAACCCAGGAGGAGGAGGTTGCCGTGAGCCAAGATCCCGCCACTGCACTCCGGTCTGGGCGACAGAGCGAGACTCCATCTTAAAAATAAAATAAATAAATAATAACAGGAAGAAGAAGAAAAGTTGCCACAGAGGGCCTTAACCTCCGACAGCCCTGCCATTCCTCCGCTGCGGAGCAGTCAGCCCGCTGACTCCTGGGGGGCAGCCGAGAGGCACTTGCGAATGGCACAGAGACCCTAAGCTGGAGGCTTTCGAGGTACGACCTGGTCTCCTGGCCCCGGGAAAAGGGGATCTCTCTGCTTCCCTCCTGCCGCTGCTGGTGACCGTGTTTGGGTGGTGGCCCCCAGCCTGTGCTGAGCTGGGGGGATGCCTTTCTGTAACCAGGCGCAACGGTGTCCTCACACCCCAGCCCGGGGAGCACGTGTGTGCCTGTCTGTGTCTGTCGCCCACACTGGCCCCAAATCTGTCTTGAAACCATTTACATTTTCACCTCCAGGCAAATGACGGCTTCACTCAGCGTTGGTTTGGGGAAGTAGGTTTCTCTGATGCTATTTGGGGACCTGCCTGGTGCTGGCAGGGTGAAGAGTCTGCTTCCTCCTTGCCAGGCCTGTGTAAAGCTTTACCGGCATCCCAGATGGGGGAACCCGCGGCGTCTCCAGGGCTCCCTCGGGCCAGGGTCCTCAGGTGCCCCCAGCCCCTTCTCCCACCTCGAGCAGAGGGCGTTCCCGGCAGCTGCTGAGCGACGCTGGGACGAGAGCGGGGCTTGCTGAGAACGGCCTCCTGCTGCACCATTGTGGGTGAACACCCCTCGGTGACCCAACGTGACTTGGGGCCAGGGGGTCCGAGGGGCCAACACACCTCAAGAGCTGCTCCAGGCCTCATTCCAGTACGTGCCAGGAGGAGCCCAGAAGTGGACAGAGAGGCCTGAGCCTGACCCAAGGAGATGGCAAGTCCTAGGCCTGTCCAGACAGTGCTACCGGACACAGCAATAAGAATACGGACAAGCCGGGCGCGGTGGCTCAGTGAGCCGTGATTTTGCCACTGCACTCCAGCCTGAGCAACAGAACGTGACTCTGCGATCCACCCGCGATCCCAACAGTGTCGGAGGCCGAGGCGGGCGGATCACCTGAGGTCAGGAGTTCGAGACCAGCCTGGCCAATATGGTGAAACCCCATCTCTACTAAAAAATACAAGATGTATGCCTATAATCCCAGCACCTTGAGAGGCCAAGGCAGGCGGATCACCTGAGGTCAGGAGTTTGAGACCAGCCTGGACAACATGGTGAAACCCCATCTCTATTAAAAAATACAAAAATTAGCCGGGTGTGGTGGTGGATGCCTGTAATCCCAGCTACTCAGGAGGCTGAGGCAGGAGAATCACTTGAACCAGGAGGTGGAGGCTGCAGTGGGTCAAGATCGCGCCACCGAGGCCGGGCGCGGTGGCTCAAGCCCGTAATCCCAGCACTTTGGGAGGCCGAGACGGGTGGATCACGAGGTCAGAAGATCGAGACCATCCTGGCTAACACGGTGAAACCCCGTCTCTACTAAAAAAAATACAAAAAACTAGCCGGGCGAGGTGGCGGGTGCCTGTAGTCCCAGCTACTCGGGAGGCTGAAGCGAGAGAATGGCATAAACCCGGGAGGCAGAGCTTGCAGTGAGCTGAGATCCGGCCACTGCACTCCAGCCCGGGCGACAGAGTAAAACTCCATCTCCAAAAATACCAACAACAACAAAACACACTTGCGGGTCCATCTTAGCCGGGGAGCGCTAAGGAGAAGCTGGAGCATCCGCGGGGACCAGGGCCCTGTAAACTGCAGCAGGTTCTGGACATCAGCTATCCTCTGGAGAGCCCGCTCTGCCTCCAAGTGGCGCACAAATGACTACGACTGGCAGCTGGAGTTCTCCTTGGCAGGAGGGGCTGTCTGAGGTCAAGCAGGAGGTCCTGTGCCCCAGCCCCACCCAAGGTTCCATAGCAGACAGACCCCTCCACGGCTGTGAACACAGCCCTGCCCCAGGCCTCGCCACGGCATCTCAGCTCAGAAATCGATGCTATTTACAAACAGGGCCCAAGCATCCAGCCCCTCTTTTAATCCCCAGCCCCTCAACTCCCTGGTGGATGAAATGACGGATCACCCCCAGGAGGGGGAAGCAGTCTCACCCTCTGGGGGCGGCGGGGGCTGCTGAGTGCCTAATGCATGTCTCCGACTCCTCGCCTTGTCAAACGCATCACCCCGAAGCTGGGCTGGAGAGGCAATTAGCAGATCGAGCCATGAATCATTGATCGCTGCTAGGGTGCGGCCGCCTCGGACGCCTCGTCGCCGCAGTTTTGGGCTGCTTATGCATTCGCTGTAGGAGAGGATGCACTAACTCCAGACCTCGTGTTTTATTCATGGATCTGGGCTCCATGTAATCACAAGTTTTTAGTGGGGAAACTGAGGCCAACAGGTGCAACGTGCAAAGCGCTGGTGATCTGGGCCTCCCAAAGTGCCAGGACGACGGGCATGAGCCACCGTGCCCAGTTATTTTATTTAATAAATACATAAATACGGCCGGGCACGGTTGCTCACGCCCCTGTAATCCCAACACTTTGGGAGGCCGAGGTGGGCGGATCACCTGAAGTCAGGAGTTCGAGACCACCCTGGCCAACATGGAGAAACCGTCTCTATTAAAATACAAAAATTAGCCGGGCGTGGTTGTGTACGCCTGTAATCCCAGCTACTCAGGAGGCTGAGGCAGGAAAATCACTTGAACTCCGGAGGCGGAGGTTGCCGTGAGCCAAGATTGCGCCGCTGCACTCCAGCCTGGGTGACAGCAAAACACGCACACACACACACACAGACAAATCCTTTTTTTTTTTTTCAGGCAGAGTCTTGCTCTGTTGCCCAGGCTGGAGTGCAGTGGCAAAATCATGGCTCACTGCATCCTCAACTGCCTGGGCTCAAGCGATCCTCCCATGTCAGCCTACCAAGTAGCTGGGATTACAGGCGCACACCATCACGCCCAGCTAATTTTTTCTTTTTTTGAGACGGAGTCTCACTCTGTCGCCCAGGCTGGAGTGTGGTGGCCGGATCTCGGCTCACTGCAAGCTCCGCCTCCCGGGTTCACGCCATTCTCCTGCCTCAGCCTCCTGAGTAGCTGGGACTACAGGCGCCTGCCACCTTGCCCGGCTAGTTTTTTTGTATTTTTTAGTAGAGACGGGGTTTCACCATGTTAGCCAGGATGGTCTCGATCTCCTGACCTCGTGATCCGCCTGTCTCGGCCTCCCAAAGTGCTGGGATTACAGGCTTGAGCCACCGTGCCTGGCCTAATTTTTTCTTTTTTGTAGAGATGGGATTTTTCTATGTTACCCAGACTGGTCTCAAACTTCTGACCTCAAGTGATCCACCTGCCTCAGCCTCCCAAAGTACTAGGATTATAGGTGTGAGCCACTGTGCCCGACTGAGTTTTTTTTTTTTTTTTTTTTCATTTGAACATTTTTTTTTGGTGGGGGTCTTTCTTTTGAGACAGGGTCTCACTCTGTTTCCCGGGCTGGAGTGCAGTGGCACAATCACAGTTCACTGCAGGCTCCACCTCCTGGGCTCAAGTGATCCTCCCACCTCAGCCTCCTGAGTAGTTAAGACCACAGGTGCACACCACCACGCCCAGCTAATTTTTTATTTTTTGTAGAGATGAGGTCTCACTATATTGTCCAGGCTGGTCTCAAACTCCTGAGCTCAAGTGATCCTCCTGCCTTGGCCTCCACAAGTGCTGGGCTAATAGGTGTGAGCCACTGCTCCTGGCCTGGGCTTCTTATTTTATTTTTTTAAAATGGTGTACCTGGCCAGGTGCAGTGACTCACACCTGTAATCCCAGCACTTTAGGAGGCTGAGGCAGGTAGATCACGTGAGGTCATGAGTTTAAGACCAGTCTGGGCAACATGGTGAAACCCCGTCTCTACTAAAAATACAAAATTAGCCATGTGTGGTGGTGACTGCCTATAGTTCCAGCTACTTGGGAGACTGAGGCAGCAGAATCACTTGAACTCGGGAGGCGGAGGTGGCAGTGAGCTGAGATCATGCCATTGCACTCCAACCTGGGTGACAAGAGTGAAACTCCATCTCAAACAAACAAACAGGCCGGGCAAGGTGGCTCACATCTGTAATCCCAGCACTTTGGGAGGCCAAGGCAGGTGGATCCCTTGAGGTCAGAAGTTTGAGACCAGCCTGGTCAACATGGTGAAATCCTGTCTCTACTAAAAATACAAAAAATTAGCTGGGCGTGGTGGCAGGCAGCTGTAATCCCAGCTACTTGGGAGGCTGAGGCAGGAGAATCGCTTGAACCTGGGAGGTAGAGGTTACAGTGAGCCGAGATCGTGCCACTGCACTCCAGCCTGGGAGACGGAGCGAGATGCCATCTCAAAAGATAATAATAATAAAATAAAATAAAAACTAAATAATCTGTATATTCTGTAAAACTCATCACTGCTGGGCGGGACGTGATGGCTCACGCCTGTAATCCCAGCACTTTGGGAGGCTGAGATGGGCGGATCGCTTGAGGTTAGGAGTTTGAGACCAGCCTGGCCAAGATGGTGAAACCCCGTCTCTACTAAAAATATAAAAATTAGCCAGGCGTGGTGGCGGCCGCCTGTAATTCCAGCTACTCGGGAGGCTGAGGCGGAAGAATGGCTTGAACCCGGGAGGCGGAGGTTGCAGTGAGCCAAGATTGTACCACCACACTCCAGCCTGGGTGACAGAGTGAGAATCCATCTCAGAAAAACAAAACTAAACTAAACAAAAAAATGAAAACAACTCATCACAGCCTGAGAGTCCTTGCTGGGAACATTCACAAAAGTGATAGGTCCTTGTTTTTTTTTTTTTTTTTTTTTTCAGACGGAGTCTCGCTTTGCTGCCCAGGCTGGAGTGCAGTGGCGAGATCTCGGCTCACTGCAAGCTCCGCCTCCCGGGTTCACGCCATTCTCCTGCCTCAGCCTCCTGAGTAGCTGGGACTACAGGTGCCCGCCACCTCGCCCGGCTAGTTTTTTGTATTTTTTAGTAGAGACGGGGTTTCACCGTGTTAGCCAGGATGGTCTCGATCTCCTGACCTCGTGATCCGCCCGTCTCGGCCTCCCAAAGTGCTGGGATTACAGGCTTGAGCCACCGCGCCCGGCCCCTTGTTTTCTTTCAACACCATTTTCAGATGTCTCGTTCTGAGTGCCACTGCGTTTTCCATAATCTGCAACACGCAGCTTCCGGGGCTAGGCTGCTGGTGGGTTCCCAAGCCCCTCTCCTGCCACATCGGGGCTGGGCCGATCCCAATCCCGTGGCAGTGGCGGGTTAAATGCCTGTGCGACACCGACTGTCTTGACATGAGGGAGACCCCACATCCCCACGGGGAAATGCACGCAGGTCACAGCTCAGGATGCTGCTGCGGACAGTGATCTTCCTGTGGGCAGGACGGGCGGTGCCCACAATGCCTGCAGCCGGGACTGAGCGGGGACAAGGGACCAGGAGCCGGGCCCCCTCCTCCTTCCTGAGAGCCCTCCAGCACCCGGTACATGCACCAACGCTGTCACCCCTGCCTCATCCAGAGGGCGGAAGGGAAGGTGTACTGTTTCCCAAAGGATGCATGAAACAGCCACAAAGATAGCCTGCCTGGAAGGGCTCTCAACCCCCAATTTCCACAGCCGCCCCAGGGGACCCAGACAACGGAGGCGGGGACGGCAGAAAACACGGGACGACAGCAGGCATTGTGCTCCCAGCGCCTGGCCGCGTGAGAGGCCGTGGCTTTCTGCAGCCCTGTCCATCTGATTTGGGGGGAATCGGAACCGGGGGAGGGGTGCGGCCCAGCCCATTGTCTGCTGCTTCCTTTCCAGTCCCTCCCCAGGCAGTTCCTAGCCCCCACTCCGGACTCCGGAGGCCCAGGGGAATCCACACAGCTTTTTTTTTTTTTTTTTTTTTGAGACGGAGTCTCTGTCACCCAGGCTGGAGTGCAGTGGCACAATCTTGGCTCACTGCAACCTCCACCTCCCTGGTTCAAGTGATTCTCCTGCCTCAGCCTCCCGAGTAGCTGGGACCACAGGTACCCGCCACCACGCCCGGCTAATTTTTTGTATTTTTAGTAGAGACGGGGTTTCACCATGTTGGCCAGGATAGTCTCGAACTCCTGACCTTGTGATCTGCCGTCCTCGGCCTCCCAAAGTGCTGGGATTACAGGTGTGAGCCACCGCGCCCGGCCCCACACAGCTTTTTAAAGCTGAAGTCTCCGAAGGCATCTCGGACGGCGCAGAGTGACCCCCAGCCCATGGTGGCAACGTGGAGACCTCGGCTCCCAGGAAGGCCTCTTCCCACCTAGCCTCTGTGGGTGCCCCCTCTCCAACCTCAGCCCACCTCCCCCACACCAGGGCCTTTCTCGGAGAAGCTCCCGCCGTACCTCCCCTTCCCAACTGGAATCTGAAACAAGCCTCTGCCGTCTCCCGACGTGGTGCAGTTTGGAAGCGTTTTTTGTTTTGTTTTGTTGTTGGAGACTTTAATCTTGTTTGTGGCGGAGAACATTCTAGAAGCTAAAAGGAAGCAGCACCTTGCTAGAAGCCAAAGATTGAAAACTCAGGGCCGGGTGCAATGACTCACGCCTGTAATCCCAGCACTTTGGGAAACTGAGGTGGGAGGATCACTTGAGCCCAGGACTTTGAGGCCAGCCTGGGCAACACAGTGAGACTCCCATCTCTGAAAGTGAAAATAAGGCTGGATACGGTGGCTCACGCCTGTAATCCCAACACTGTGGGAGGCCGAGGTGGGCGAATCACCTGAGGTCAGGAGTTCGAGACCAGCCTGGCCAACACGGTGAAACCTCGTCTCTACTAAAAATACAAAAATTAGTGGGGGTTGGTACATACCTGTAATCCCAGCTACTCGAGAGGCTGAGGCAGGAGAATCGTTTGAACCCAGGAGACAGAGGTTGCTGTGAGATGAGATCGTGCAGCCTGAATGATACAGCAAGCCTCTGTCTCAAAGTAAACATTTTGTAATAAAAATAAAAACAAATTCTGTCCCAGAAGACTGGTTTACATGGGAAAAGAGCTGTGATATTAATACAGTGTGAACTGACAAACAAGTACAAATCAGCAGCTAAAATATCACTCTTTGAGAAAGGAAGGTGCCTGCGTATGTGTCCACGCCCGGATACACACGTGGGGTTGGAACTGGAATCGTACAAACAGCACTGGTTCTTGGCGGAGGGGCTAAGAGTCTGAGTTTGGCTCTGTGGTTTGGTTTGGGGTGCTTTTCCGTGTTGGTCAAATTTTCCAGGTTCCTGATGTCCTGTCCTAACTGGCGAGAAGAGCAGGTACGTCTTTTTTTTTTTTTTTTTTTTTTTGAGATAGAGTCTCGCTCTGTCACCCAGACTGGAGTGCAGTGGTGCGATCTCGGCTCACTGCAACCTCCACCTCCCGGGTTCAGGCGATTCTCCTGCCTCAGCCTCCCAAGTAGCTGGGATTACAGGTGTGCACCACCACGCCCAGCTAATTTTTGTGGTTTTTTTTTTTTTTTTTTTTTTTTTGAGACGGAGTCTCCCTTTCTTGCCCAGGATGGAGTACAGTGGCACAATCTTGGCTCACTGTAACCTCCACCTCCTGGTTCAAGCGATTCCCCTGCCTCAGCCTCCCGTATTTTTTTTTTCTTTTTTTTTCAGGAGAGAAAAACAATTGGGTTGGCCAGCCTGGGTTGGCCGGGCTGGTCTCGAACTCCTGACTTCAGGTGATCTGCCAGCCTCGGCCTCCCAAAGTGCTGGGATTACAGGCATGAGCCACCATGCCCGGTCTGTTTTTTTTTTTTTTTGAGATGGGGTCTCACTCTGTCACCCGGGCTGGAGTGCAGTGGCACAGTCTCGGCTCACTGCAACCTCCACCTCCCTGGTTCAAGCGATTCTTCTGCCTCAGCCTCCTGAGCAGCTGGGATGACAGGTGTGAGCCACTGCGCCCAGCCCCAGGTACATTCTTTTCGGACAGCCAGGCTGACAGCAATCTGACATTGGAGTCAGCATGGAGGTGAAAGGGCAGATGTCCCAGCAGCCCGCCTCTCGACCCCAGCCCAGCTCTGACACTAATTCCCTGTGTGAGCAGGAGCTGGGGCTGGCCCGGCCTCCACCCTCTTCTGTAGAGCCCTGACATCTGCAGAATCACAGACGATCAGGTCTGCAGGGAACCACAGAGAAGAATGAAGGCCTTTAATTCAGGGCACTCAAACCACAACCCACATCCAGAAGCTCCTCACATTGGAGATGCACATTTTCCAAAAATTAAAAACTGCTTGGCCGGGCGGGGTGGCTCATCTCTGTCATCCCAGCACTTTGGGAGGCGGAGGTGGGAGGATCACCTGAGGTCAGGAGTTTGAGAGCAGCCTGGCCGACATGGCAAAACCCTGTCTCTACTAAAAATACAAAAATTAGCCAAGCACGGTGACAGGTGCCTGCAATCCCAGCTACTCGGGAGGCTGAAGCAGGAGAATCACTGGAACCTGGGAGGTGGAGGTTGCAGTGAGCCGAGATCACGCCATTGCACTCCAGCCTGGGCGAAGAGCGAGACTCCGTCTCAAAAAATAAATAAATAAATATAAAATAAATAAATAATAATTTTTATTGATTGATTGATTTGAGACAGAGTCTCACTCGGTCCTCCAGATTGAAGTGCAATGACGCGATCTCGGCTCACTGCAAGCTCTGCTTCCCGGGTTCACGCCATTCTCCTGCCTCAGCCTCTCGAGTAGCTGGAACTACAGGTGCCCACCACCATGCCTGGCTAGTTTGTATTTTTAGTAGAGATGGGGTTTCACATGTTGATCAGGCTGGTCTCGATCTCCTGACCTCGTGATCCGCCTGCCTCGGCCTCCCAAAATGCTGGGATTAGAGGCATGATCCACCATGCCCAGCCAAATAAAAAATAATTTAGAAAAAATAAAGTGGGCCAGGTGCAGTGGCTCACGCCTGTAATACCAGCACTTTGGGAGGCCAAGGCGGCTGAACCACAAGGTCAGGAGATCGAGACCATCCTGGCTAACACTGTGAAACTCCGTCTCTACTAAAAATACAAAAATTAACCGGGCATGGTGGCAGGCATCTGTAATCCCAGCTACTCAGAAGGCCAAGGCAGGAGAATTGCTTGAATCTGGCAGGCGCAGGTTGCGGTGAGCTGAGATCACACCACTGCACTCCAGCCTGGGCGACAGAGAGAGACTTGGTCCAGAAAGAAGAAAGAAAGAAAAAGAAAAGGCCGGGCGCGGTGACTCAAGCCTGTAATCCTAGCACTTTAGGAGGCCGAGGCAGGTGGATCACAAGGTCAAAAGATCGAGACCATCCTGGCTAACACGGTGAGACCCTGTCTCTACTAAAAATGCAAAATATTTGCCGGGCGTGACAGTGGGCGCCTGTAGTCCCAGGAACTCGGGAGGCTGAGGCAGGAGAATGGCGTGAACCCAGGAGGCGGAGCTTGCAGTGAGCCGAGATCGCGCCACTGCGCTATAGCCTAGGCGACTGAGTGAGACTCCATCTCAAAAAAAAAAAAAAAAAGAAAAGAAAGCAGGAGGGAAGGAAGGAAAGAAGAAAAGGAAAGGAAAGGAGAAAAGAAGAGAAGAGAAAAAAGAAAGGAGAAAAGAAAGAAGAGGCCAGGCGCGGTGGCTCAAGCCTGTAATCCCAGCACTTTGGGAGGCCGAGACAGGCGGATCACGAGGTCAGGAGATCGAGACCATCCTGGCTAACATGGTGAAACCCCGTTTCTACTAAAAATACAAAAACTAGCTGGGCGAGGTGGCGGGCGCCTGTAGTCTCAGCTACTCGGGAGGCTGAGGCAGGAGAATGGCGTAAACCCGGGAGGCGGAGCTTGCAGTGAGCTGAGATCCGGCCACTGCACTCCAGTCCTGGCGACAGAGCAAGA
>NC_045454.1:51560311-51572879 GCF_002776525.5 Piliocolobus tephrosceles
GGGCTGGGGCGGGGGATAGGAGTAAGGCTGATGCAGATCATTAAGTTGACTTTAAAATGGTTACTTTTGCGTTGTGTGAATTTTGCCTCAATAAAAGTCACCTTCCTGATGTTCCCTCTGTCGCAAAGGTAAGGCAGTCTCGCCCATAAATGAAATGGTAATCAGGGCGTGTGGCTCTCACCAGTCCTTAAAAGCACCTCCAGGGAGATTGATTTGTGTGAACAGCACCGTTTTTATGTAGCTACCAAAAAGCTATGACAGCAAAGGCCTTCAGTCCCCAAAGCCGAGGCCAGCTCCTGGCCAAGTCCCTGCTGGCCGCCAAGGTCCTCAGATCCTGCAGAGCGAAAAACAGCCACCTCTGACCAAGGGTCTCAGGCCCATCTCATTGCTCCCAGGACCTCTGCCCTCAGGTTTGCAAATAGGAGCCTCCAGTCCGCTTCCGGCCCAGAGGGGCCACTGGGGTTCCGGCCCCAGCTCGGGGAAGAGGGCAGGAGAAACCAAACCTCCTCAGAGTCCCAGCTCACACTCATGGGGCCTCGCCCCAAATGGCTGTGATCAGGAGACACCCAGGATGTTGGCCAAGACCCCCAGCCTTTCTGGACCCCAAGACCCCTGGAGGGCCTACGAATCTGCATTATTTTTTTCTGAGACGGAGTCTCGCTCTGTCGCCCAGGCTGGAGTGCAGTAGTGAGATCTCGGCTCACTGCAAACTCCACCTCCCAGGTTCACACCATTCTCCTGCCTCAGCCTCCCGAGTAGCTGGGACTACAGGTGCCCACCAGCACGCCCAGCTAATTTTGTGTGTGTGTGTATTTTTAGTAGAGACAGGGTTTCACAGTGTTAGCCAGGATGGTCTCAATCTCCTGATGTCACGATCTGCCCGCCTCAGCCTTCCAAAATGCTGGGATTATAGGCGTGAGCCTGGCCCCGTATTTATTTATTTATTTTTAAATAAAGACAGGATTTCACTATGTTGCCCAGCTAGTCTTAAACTCCTGGACTCAAGCAATCCTCCCACCTCAGCCTCCTAAAGTGCTGAGATGAGGACAGGCACAGTGGCTCACACTTGTAATCTCAGCACTTTGGGAGGCCAAGGTGGGTGGATAATGAGGTCAGGAGTTTAAGACCAGTCTGGCCAACATGGTGCAACCCTGTCGGTACTAAAAGTACAAAAAATTAGCCAGGTGTGATGGCACACGCCTGTAGTCCCAGCTACTTGGGAGGCTGAGGCAGGAGAATCACTTGAACCTGTGAGGCGGAGGTTGCAGTGAGCCAAGATCTTGTCACTGCACTGCAGCCTGGGTGACAGAGTGAAACTATCTTAAAAACAAACAAACAAACAAACACCAAAGCACTGGGATGACAGGCGTGAGCCACTGTGCCCGGCTGGCGTGAGCCACTGTGCCTGGCTAGAGTCTGCATGTTTTTTTTTTGTTGTGGTTGTTTTTTGAGACAGAGTCTCGCTCTGTCGCCCAGGCTGGAGTGCAGTGGCACAATCTTGGCTCACTGCAAGCTCCGCCTCCCGGGTTCACGCCATTCTCCTGCCTCAGCCTCCCGAGTAGCCAGGACTACAGGCGCCCGCCCCCATGCCTGGCTAGTTTTTTGTATTTTTAGTAGAGACGGGGTTTCACTGTGTTAGCCAGGATTGTCTCGATCTTCCGACCTCATGATCCGCCCGCCTCGGCCTCCCAAAGTGCTGGGATCACAGGCTTGAGCCACCGCGCCCCGCCAGTCTGCATGTTTAACACAGTGGTTCCCACACCAGACCAGCCTGGAGATTCCTACCCTGAAGGGCAGACGTTGTTCCCATTTCACAGCCAGGAACCTTGAGGCTCACTGGTTTGAAGGCAGCCTGGCAGGGGCTGAGCCAAGATCTGTCCCCTAGACCTCCACATTCCTTCCCGGGCCTCCCAAAGCCATCCCAGTGCTCCACTCCTCCCTCTCTGTGCTCCGGCCTCAGCTCCTCACACCCCCTGAGCCTCCCAAGCCCACAGCCGGGCCTTTTGCATGGGGCATCTTTGGGAGGGGAATTGTCTGTTCTCCTTAAGCCTCCATCTTTAAGCTGGCCGTTGTCTTGGCAACGGTCTACGGCTGACCTTTGTGCAGAAAAAAAGGGTGACCTTCCCAGTACAGGCCCCCCCGGCCGCCGCCCCCACTGCCGTGGCGCAGTTTAAAGGCATCTGTCTAAACAATGCATTATGGATTTCTCTGCCGGGCGTGCACGGGCCGAGAATTTCAATCCGGGCGGCTCTGCCATTTCCCAAACTTGAGGCATCCAGGGAGAGGGCGTTACACACACTGGCCGGAGCGCTCAGGCCCTGGGAACTGGCAAACGCTTCGGGTTCCAGCCCCGCAACTCAAGCCGGGTGAAGACCAGAGCCCCCGCCTCAGTTCCTCCATCTGTAAAGTGGCACCGAGGAGGGTCCGACTCCCAGGGGTGTGACCGGCGGCAGCGTAAATCTTCAGGGCTGCCAGCACCCAGCCTCCGGGACCCCCCTGACCCGCTGTGGAAACTGGGACAAGGACCGGAGGGCAGATCCCCTGGGCACCTGCCAAGGCCACCGACCCAGGTCTGGATGTTCCCTGTGGCCCAAGGTCACCACTGAGCCCCCCAGGGACTGACGAGGGGCCTCTAGCGGGAAAAGGGGCTGGCTCAGGCAGGGTGGTCCCTACCTGGGGTGGGTATCAGGCCCCAAAACCCCTGCACACGCTGGCACAGGAAGCCCCATCGATGCCTCTCCCTCTGATTTCTCAACCCGTGATGGGAAAAGAAGAGAAAAGGAAGGAAGATTTCCTCCAAAGCTTTACCCTGGCAGAATTCTGCTCTGCAGTCCTTACCCATGTCCAGGCAGCCCTCCCTGCTCGCCTCTCACCACGGGCACAGGGCACAAATTATGTCCCTCTTCTGCTCTAAACTCTGCCATGGCTCCCCAGTGCCTTCAAGAGAAAAACCAAACTCCTCCCTGCGGCCCATGAAGCCCTCAGCAGCCTTAGAATCCCCTGCTCCAGCCACACCAGCTCCCTGAAGGACACACCAGGCTCCAGGCTGCCCCCAGCCCTTTGCACTGGCTGGTCCATGAGAAACCCGGCTCCTTCTCGCCCTTCTGAACTCAGCTCAAAGGACCCCTCCTCCAGGAAGCCCTCCTGCCTGCCCCCTTGACATTTCCAAGACAGAGAGAGACAGAGAGACAGGGAGATAACCGGCTCTTTCAAGCTCATGTCCTGTAGGCTCCCCGAGTGTAGGCGCCCGCTCTCTCTTTATATTTTTTCTATTTTATTTGTATTCCATTTTCAGACACTCATGAACAGGGACTTGGTGCCAGACACCCCTCCAAGTGGTTTACAGCGATGAAGTTTCTGGTGCCATAAACACTGGTTATGCAACGTCCAGAGGTGGGGACTGGGGTTGAGGGAACAGTTCCTTTTCACCGGTGTCCAATCAGTGCATGTGTATTTTATATGGACGCCAGTCACGCTGCGCCAGGCCCCAGTCGAATGACCTTGTCATATGTTGGTCACATGTGCAAAGGCCTTCTTTGTTTTTTTTTCAGACGGAGTCTCGCTCCGTCACCCAGGCTGGAGTGCGGTGGCGCGATCTCCGCTCACTGCAAGCTCCGCCTCCCGGGTTCACGCCATTCTCCTGCCTCAGCCTCCCGAGTGGCTGGGACTACAGGTGCCCGCCAACACGTCCGACTAATTTTTTTGTATTTTTAGTAGAGACGGGGTTTCACCGTGTTAGCCAGGATGGTCTTGATCACCTGACCTCATGATCCGCCCGCCTGGGCCTCCCGAAGTGCTGGGATTACAGGCGTGAGCCAATGCGTCTGGCCGCAAAGGCCCTATTTCTAAATAAAGTCCCGTTCACAAGTTTCGGGGTCCAGGATGTGAACAGATCTTCCAGGGAGACACCAAGCAGCCTCAGTGTCCATTAATGGATCCGGGCCCTCCCCTCAAGCCTTTTCTTATCCCCTCCCCCACCTCCTGCACCAAGACCCCAGCATGAAGCTTCCTCAGCCCTCACCGACCTCTGCTAGGTCCCGGGGACGCTGTGAGCACCCGAGGGCAGGGCCTGAGGCTCCCCCCGCCCCACCTGGGCTGGCACCTGGGAGAGGCGGGTTCCCCTGAGCATTAGCTGTGGGCTGGCTGTGGGCCCCTTGCCGAGCTCCTGGGATGCTTGGGCTGAGAAGACCCCGAGGTGCCTCAGCCCCTTCCCGAGACCCCGCTGGGCACGTGTCGTCCACTGATGGGGAGATGCCCGAGTACTGTGACCCCGGGGCGGGATGGTGAGGCGGCCCCTGGGGACCCAGAGTCCTGTCCTGCCAGGGCCTCCTGTACCCCTAACCCCAAACCCAGAAAAGTCAGGTGGAGCCCAAGGCCAGAGCAGGCCAATCACAGCTGGGAGACGGGGGCCCAGGGGCCAGGAAGGCCAGGATGGAGCGTTCGGCCCATTGCCCTGCACAGCCACCGCTGGTTCTTTCCCTCTCTGACTCTGTTTCTCCATCTCTGTTTCCGTCTGTCTCTCTCTGTCTCTGTTTCTGTCTCTCTGTCTCTCCCTCCTTCCATCTCTCTCTGTCTCCCTCATCTCCCTCTGTCTCTGTCTCTGTCTCTCTCTGGCTCTATCTCTGTCTCTGTCTCTCTCTGTCCTGTCCCTCTGATGTCTGACCCCGGTGGGCACTACCTGCACTGGTTTCGCTGCCCCTGAAGGAACGTGTTCTCACTCTGCCTGCGAGATCCCCTTTGCCTCCTCTGGAGGGTCTGAGAAGACAGGAGGGCGCTGGGCCCACCGCAGGGGCAGGTGACCCACGCATCACCCTGCCCACCACAGGGCACAGCTGCCACCAAAGGGCTAGGGGGTGGCCAGCCGCCGTGCTTGGCAGGGATGGGTCTTCCCCCGGTGCCCCCAGGGAAGAGCAGCCCCTCCACCCGCCTCCTGCCACCTGCCTCCCTCCCGTTCCAGCCGGCGGGCAACGGGGCTTCCCGTGCCGCTGGGCGGGCTGCAGGCATCCATGGAGGCCACAAAAGCTCTGCCAGATTCCGGGACACTCCCGCCCCCTTCACCCTCCTTTCCCCAGGATTTCCCGTAGAGGGGACAGGGCCACAAGTCGCTCCACACAGACCACCCCTCCCGATGCTGGAGCCCACAGCAGGAAAGTCGCCTTCCCACGGGTCTGAACAGAAATCTGGGGAACGCTGGACACAGAGACACCCTCTCCACCCACCCAAGCTGCCCTCCAACGCCAGCGGTACGGGAATGACACGGCCGTCTGCAGGAGCATTCAAACAGGGCAGGGACTCCTTCACGTGGGCGAGCCCTCCTGTGTGCAGCTGCCATGGCATGACAATAGCTGCCGCCAGAGAGCCCCCATCACCGCCACCTTTGCCGACGGAGAAACAGAGTCACAGGGTGGCCGGGTCACCTCTGGAAGTGGCAGGGCCAGCTGGGAGACACAGGGCCATGCCTGGAAGCTGTTTCCATGTATCACGCCCCGAACGCCAGGCCCTGCTGGGGAACGTGCCCTCTGCTTCTGACCTTGGTGGGACCTGCCTGGCCTCTGCCTGACCTTCTGTGAGGGTCAAAGGCCCAAATCCAGGGCCACTGGAAGAGTTTGCAAGAACAGCATTCCCTGAACACTCAGAAACGTCTGGAACAGCCCAAATGTCTATCAACACAAGAACGGGCAAACGCAGCACGGCCCTCCACCCACTGGAACACGACTCAGCCACGAAAAGGAGCGAGGCTCTGACCCAGGCCACAGTGCAGATGCACCTTGAGGACGCCACGCTCAGTGAGAGACGGCAGACACAAAAGGCCACGTAGTGTGTCATCCCATTTCTATGAAATGTCCAGGGCAGGCCCATCCATAGAGGCAGGGAGGGGATGTGTGGGTGCCGGGGCTGGGGAGGGAACGGGGTATCCTCTTGGGGTGATCGAAATGTTCTATAGTTGATTGGGTTGATGGACACACAGCTTTGTGAAGAAAATAAAACAAATCAATTGTATACTTTAGGCTGGGCATGGTGGCTCACGCCTGTAATCCCAGAACTTTGGGAGGGCGAGGCGGGTGGATCACCTGAGGCCAGGAGTTCGAGACCAGGCTGGCTAACACGGTGAAACCCTGTCTCTACTTAAAAAAAAAATATGGCCGGGCGCCGTGGCTCAAGCCTGTAATCCCAGCACTTTGGGAGGCCGAGACGGGCGGATCACGAGGTCAGGAGATCAAGACCATCCTGGCTAATACGGTGAAACCCCATCTCTACTAAAAAATACAAAAAACTAGCCGGGTGAGGTGGTGGGTGCCTGTAGTCCCAGCTACTTGGGAGGCTGAGGCAGGAGAATGGCGTGAACCTGGGAGGCAGAGCTTGCAGTGAGCTGAGATCCGGCCACTGTACTCCAGCCTGGGCAACAAAGCGAGACTCCATCTCAAAAAAAAAAAAAGAAAAAAGAAAGTTGATTGGGTTGATGGATACTTTAGGCCGGTGTGGTGACTCACGCCTGTAATTCCAGCACTTTGGGAGGCCAAGGTGGGCGGATCACCTGAGACCAGGAGTGTGAGACCAGCCTGGCCAACATGGTGAAATCCCATCTCTACTAAAAATACAAACAAAAAAAAATTGTACACTTTAAATGAATGAACTGTATGCTATGTGAATATCTCAATAAAGCTGTTTTAGAAATTGCCTTCTTGGGCCGGGTACAGGGGCTCACACCTGTAATCCCTGCAGTTTGGGAAGCCGATACAGGCGGATCCCGTGAGGTCAGGAGTTCGAGACCAGCCTGGCCAACACGATGAAACCCTGTCTCTACTAAAAATACAAAAATTAGCTGGGTGCGGTGGCAGGCGCCTGTAATCCCAGCTACTCGTAGTGAGACCCCCATCTCTACCAAAAAATGAAAAAATGAGATGGGAGGAACACTTGAGCCCAGGAGGTGGAGGCTGCAATGAGGTGAGATCGCACCACTGAACTCTAGCTTGGGGAATGGGGGTGAGGCCATGTCTCAAAAAAAAAAAAATTGCCTTCCCTTCTGTCCCTTGTCATTTTTCCTCAGTGACATTGAAAGGTGTCACCTTCACCTTCTTCTGGAGCCACACGCAAGGAAGTCTTGTCTAGGAGCCTTGCTAGGTGGTGAGCCTGCCATCTCTGGAGGTGCATTAAGTGGAGAAGAGTGAGCCTTGGGTGAGGCTGCCTGCCCTGACTTATGAATGGCCTCTGACTCTTAGGCCCAGCATCCCAAACCCCAAACTCAGCCAGGTGTAGTGGCTCACGCCTGTAATCCCAGCACTTTGGGAGGCTGAGGCGGGTGGATCCCTTGAGGTCAGGAGTTCGAGACCAGCCTGGCCAACATGGCAAAACCCTGTCTCTACTAAAATAAAAATGTTTAAATATATATATATTAGCTGGGCATGGTGGCAGGTGCCTGTAATCCCAGCTACTCGGGAAGCTGAGGCAGGAGACTCGCCTGAACCTGGGAGGCAGAGGTGGCAGTGAGCAGGGATCATGCCACTACATTCCAGGCTGGGTGACAGAGCAAGACTCCATCTCAAAATACAAAAACAAAAAAAAGAAAACTGAACTCCTGGCTGCTAGAATGAATCCCAACCCTGCTGGCTGAGCAGAGGCCTCGGGTGGGCACCGTGTAGACGGCGTCCCAGCGGCCGGCCGGGCCAGAGCGCCGCATACACATACGTGTGCGTTCACATGCACGTGTACAACTGCTGGGGGATGTTCCCCCCTTCTTTTCTTTAAGTAAAGAGGCCTGTCACGGTCAAGGGGCGTCCTGACACTGTATATTTCACGGTGCTTTCATCACGGCCGGCCGGCGGGGGGAGCCTCCCGGCCGGGCTCACAAAGGGCCCTCTAAGCCCTCCGCGTCCGCATTCTCTACGTGGGAGCCTGCCTCATTTCCTATTAACTTCAAAAGTCTCAATCCTATTATGGCGGGGGGCGGAGAAACAGCAGAATGGAAGAGGAGGCTTTTATTCCCCGGTCCGAACTGGGCAGAGGCCCCAGGGACCCTCATTAGGCAGGCAGTGTTCCCGAGGGTCTCAGGGGGACTCTGACAACGGCCCTCCCCACCCGACCAAGAGCCCGGAAACCGCGGCGGGGCCCCTGAGCCGCCCAGAGCGGCCCTTCCCTCCCCAGCAGGAATGGCAGGCGGGAGGCGGTCCGGCGGGCGCAGCTTCGTGCTGCCATGAGCCTCACTCACCGGAGCCTCTGGGCAGCGAGACCCGGGGCCCTGACGTGGGTGTTAGCCCCAACCCCCAGCCTTGGTTTCCTGCCCTGGAAAATCGGGGCAACCCCACTTCCCACTCTCACAGCTCTCTTAGGCTCCTATATGGGTAGAAGGAAGCACCTCCCATTCCTCGCTCAGCCGGGACCCTCTGGCTTTTTCAGGTTCTTCTGGCCTTGCCCTGTGCGCAGCCAAACCCAGGAGTGTGAGGTAATCCTGGGGCACAGGGAGCCATCATAGGACTAAGGCAGGGGAGGGTCACCATCTGAGTTTCAGGTTTTGTTTTTGCTTTTGTTTTTGAGACGTAGTCTTGCTTTGCTGCCCACGCTGACTGCAGTGGCACAATCTTGGCTCACTGAAACCTCTGCCTCCCAGGTTCAAGCAATTCTCCCTGCCTCAGCCTCCTAAGTAGCTGGGATTACAGACGCCCACCACCACGCCCGGCTAATGTATTTGTATTTATAGTAGAGACAAGGTTTCACCATGTTGGCCAGGCTGGTCTTAAACTCCTGACCTCAGGTGATCCACCCGCCTCGGCCTCCCAAAGTGCTGGGAGTACAGGCACGTGAGCCACTGCACCCAGTCTGTGATCCCATTTCTATGAAATGTCCAGGACAGGCCAATCCACAGAGGCAGGGAGGGGATGCGTGGGTGCTGGGGCTGGGGTGGGGACGGGGAGCAACAGCTAATAGGGATGGAGTTTCCTTCTAGGGTGATGAGAACATTCTGGAACTAGACAGAGGTAATGTTTGCACAACTCTGCAAATACGCTAAAAGTCACTGGATTACACCTATAAGCAGGTGAACCTCATGGTCTGTGAATTACATCTCAGTGATGAAAAAAGTTGAGAGCCACTCACTCTGTTGCAGAGCTGGTTCCTTTATCCCGTCGCGGTGTGCTGCAAGCCTTCTGTCTTCTGTGCGTGACTGTGACTTTCTAGAGGGAAAGGAACATATCTTCTTCCCCTTGCTGTATCGTCTCTGACTCACTGGCCACAAATATTGTCAAACTGAACATAAAAATGGGTGTCAAGGCCAGGCGAGGTGGCTCACGCCTGTGATCCCAGCACTTTGGGAGGCCGAGGTGGGAGGGTCGCTTGAGCTCGGGAGTTGGAGACCAGCCTGAGCAACATAGCGAGACCACCCCCACCATCTCAAAAAAAAATAAAACAGAAAAGAAAAAGAAAAAGAAAATGGGTGTCTGAAGATTGGAGGGATGTGGCCAGTCACAGGTGGGCAGTGAGGGAGCTGCTGGGCTGGCCACGTGCAGGGACGGAGCAGCCTGTGCAAAGTCCCTGGGGCAGAGACAAAAGCAGCTTGTTCTGAAGACAGAACTGGGAGGTTGGGTTGGAGTGAGCCGGAAGGGGAGGAAAGAGGGCTGGATCAATCCCTCCTTCCCTCCCTCCCACTCTATCCCCAGGATAAAGTGCAGGGGCGTGATATCTCGGTTCACTGCAACCTCCACCTCTCAGGTTCAACCAATTCTCCTGCTTCAGCCTCCTGAGTAGCTGGGATTACAGGCCCATGCCACCACACCTGGCTAATTTTTGTATTTTCAGTAGAGGAGGGTTTCACTACGTTGGCCAGGCTGGTCTTAAACTCCTAACCTCAGGTGATCCACCCGCCTCGGCCTCCCAAAGTGCCAGGATTACAGGCGTGAGCCACCGAATCCGCATCCGGCCCAGAGGGCTAGATTCTTGATTCCTGGTGCCTTGAACCCATCTGGGGCAAGTGGACAGAGTCATGGGTCAGGCGCAGAGCGGCAGAGCTCGTGGGCACGGGTCCAGATGCAGCAGCAGGTGTCTCCTTACCTCCCAAAGCCTTGGGGTTGTATCTGGCCCCCCCTGACCTGGAAACCCAAGCCTGCTTGCTCCCAGGTCTTCCAGCTTATTTCTCTAAGGATTTGCACATTCCAGAGGAGGAAACTGAGGCACAGAAGTTTCCATGACCCCGCAGAGCTGCCCGAGAGCACGGCACAGCAGGTGTTCATCACGCCCAGCGGGAATGACAGTGGCGAGGCCAGGAGTACCGGAAATCAACCAGGATCCCGCAGCAGGGGCCAGCTGAGCCCACCAAGGGCACCAGTGGGTAGGACCCTCTCCTCAGCCGTGGTGTGGGAAGCTGCAGCCACACCAGACGGCCCCCAGGGTGCAAACGGCCTCACCGGCCCTGCCTTGCAGCAGCAGTAAGGGGTGAACCCGGACGGGTACCCCTGCCTGAGAGGACTGTCCCAAGACCAAGGAAACCACCGGCAGCACCCACGAGAGGGTATTTGGAGCGGTGACGTTGTGCAGCCCACGACCCAGAAAGTGGACACGGGTGTGGTCACCACACAGGAGGACCCAGAGATGCTCATTACACAGGAGGGACCCAGCTGTTCTGTGGCTGACAAAACGCTCTGTGCCTCAGTTTCCTCCTATGAAAAATGGGTCTCCCAAGAGGATTATGGCAGAAACCACTGGCCGGGGCAGTGGAGGGGCAGCAGAGGTGAGGAAGGGTGGTGGCCAGGGCTTGGGGTTCCTGTTGGGGCATCAGACCCAGACCTGAGGCTCCAGGAGGTGAACATGAAGCTAGGACCCCAGGTCCAGCCAGGGGGGCTCCCCAGCACCTGAGGCCGCCCTGACCATCCAGACCTCTGAGCCTGCCTGCTCCGGGATCCCGGTCCCGACCGACCCACACCACGGGCCCCGGACGCCGCCCTTCTGCGGCCGGAGCCGGCCCCTTGCAGACCGTCCGGCTGGGCCTCCCAGGGGCGCTGTCTGCGGGGCGGAGCTCCGAGCGCCGAGGGGCCGCGGGTGTCCACGCAGCCCTGCCCGCGCGCCAGTCCGGCTCCCCGGCCTCTGCAGCTCCCGAGCGCGTCTGCCCGCGCCGCCGTCTCCACCGGCCTCCTCGCTCCACCTAGCGGCGGCCAGAGCCCGGAGCCGCGGGGGGCCCAGAGACGGCGCCGGGCTGTGGGGGGTCGGGGGCGCACAGTCCGGCAGGTGCGGCCAGGGAAACTGAGGCACGGGAGGGCCAGGCACGCCCCCAAGGTCACGCAGAATGAGCGGGAAGGTTCAGATCGAACTCCAGCACCCAGGAGCCCATGTAGGTTCCTCCACCGCCACCCCAGAAAAGGAGGGAAGCCTGGAGGCCTGAAAGGAAGGAATGCAGGGCGCAGAAGGAGCCAGGCGCACCGCAGTCCTGCCGAGGACCCGGACAGGTCCGAGCTCGGTCCGAAACCCCAGTGCTGCCAACGCCAGCATGGCCGTGGCCTCCTTCCCTCACCTCCCAGCGGCCTCTGTCTGTGGCCTCAGTCTCCTCATTTGTAAAATGGGTATTAGAGGATCCTTGGGAGGTTCCAGGGAGAGGAGGCAGGGAAAACCTGCTGGCTGACATATGGTACACAGGAAGCACTCAATAAATGTTAGCTATTGGCCAGGCGCAGTGGCTCACACCTGTAATCCCAGCACTTTGGGAGGCTAAGGCGGGGTGGATCACTTGCACACAAGAGTTCAAGACCAGTCTGGGCAACATGGTGAAACTCCGTCTCTACTAAAATTACAAAAATTAGCTGTGCCTGGTGGCAGGTGCCTGTAATCCCAGCTCCTTGGGAGGCTGAGGCAGGAGAATCGCTTGAACTCGGGAAGTGGAGGTTGCAGTGAGCTGAGATTGCACCACTGCACTCCAGCCTAGGCGACAGAACAAGACTCTGTCTCTAAATAAAAAAAAAAAATAAATAAATTAGCCGGGTGTGGCGGTGCACACCTGTGGTCCTAGTTACTTGGGAGGCTGAGATGGGAGGCTCACTTGAGTCAGGGAGGCCGAGGCAGCAGTGAGCTGAGATCACATTACTGCACTCCAGCCTGAGTGACAGAGCAAGACTGTCTCAAAAATAAATAAACAAATAAATAAATAAGCCAGGCATGGTGGGGTGCACCTGTAATCCCAGCTACTCGGGAGGCTGAGGAAGGAGAAGCACCTGAACCCAGGAGGTGGAGGTTGCAGTGAGCCAAGATTGCACTATTGCACTCCAACCTGGGCGACAGAGCAATTCTGTCTCTAAATAAATAAATACATACATACATTAGCCTGGCGTGGTGGCATCTGTGGTCCCAGTTACATGGGAGGCTGAGGTGGGAGGATCACTTGAGCCAGGGAGGTTGACGCTGCAGTGAGCTGAGATGGCACCTCAGCTCACCGCACTCCAGCCTGAGTGACAGAGTGAGACTCTGTCTCAAAAAATAAATACAGAAACGTTAGCTGTCGTGTAATATTGTTGCCTGGGCTTGTGCACCCTCCTCTGTGGCCTCACCTTAACTGTTTCCCCCAGGGCTGGATGCTCCCTCCTGCCTCCCCCCC
>NC_045454.1:51572889-51601703 GCF_002776525.5 Piliocolobus tephrosceles
GTTTGCCTGCCGTGACCCCCACGGTGCCCCAGGGTTCAGCCCAGGGTCAGGCGCACGGCGGGCGTTCGGTGACTGCATGATGTTGGATGAAAATCAGGCTGGCTCCACACTGCGCTGCCCTGCGCCCTCGTTCCACACCCAGAGAAACTGAGGCCCGAAGAAAAGAGGCAGGCCAGCGGAGCTCTCTCATCACAGGCGACGGTCCCAGGGACGTGGAGGGTGGGCTGCGGAAGCCAGCAACTCCTTCCCCTCCACCAGCCCCCAAGGAGGGTCTTGCGGCAGAAGCAGAGACCAGGCCAAATTGAAATTGATCGTGGGGAACAGTTCGGCAGGGTGGAACAGACACACGGCCACCGGGGAGCACACGGGCGCCCAAGCGTGGGAGCGCGTCCCAGCCTGCGACAGAGAATCTTTTAATCTGCAGTGGGTGCTGCTAGCTGAGGCCTCTAAGTAGCCACAAGGCACGGGGGCTAAACTGCAGCAGCTGGCAGGCATGAGGACACCTCCTTTCACTTCATTCATTTCTTCCTCCTGCAGACGCTGGGTAAACCTAGAGCGGCGAGGGTGGCCAGAAAAGCCCCTCCCCCTATTCCAGACAAGGGACTCCTGGGGGGACACACAGGGGCCAGGTACCCAGAGGGGTTCCTGAAGACTCGGGGTTTAGAAGCTAGCCGCGCCTTCCAGGACCAGCCAGACGTCCCAGAATTCCTGTTTGGTGACAGAGACGGGCAGCTGCCGGCCCTGTGTCTCTCCCTGCAGGCGGCTGGGCCTGGCTCCCACCCCAGAGCTGTAGGGCTTACAAGGGCTCCTCCACGCCTCAGTTTCCCGTGTTGGCCTCCGAGAGGTGATGACCGGGCACGTGGCCAACGGGACAGCCGCGTCCTCCTGAAGCCCCTCAGACCCTGACCCGGAAACCCCCCTTGGTGCCTGGGGCGGGGATCGTGCCCCAGCTCATCTCCCAGGGCCCCTCTCTGGTGACAGCCTCGACCCCGGGATTAGGAGGCTGGGGTCAGGGGTCAACAGCATTTGCCGCGGCTCCATTCAGGCCGAGAGCGGATCCGTTCTCCCTGCCACCTCGAATTTCCTGGACAAAGGCTCAGTGGAGGGACCGGGCAGAGGAACCCCCGAGCACCCTGGGAAAGCCCCAGGAGAGCCTCTGCCCCCGCCAGGCGCCTCTGCCCACACAGCCCCCATTCAGCCGCCAGTGAGCCAATGAGAGGGACCCTGCACGCCCATGCTGCAGATGGGGAAACTGAGGCAGCCAGCAGATGGAGCGGGCCGAGAAGCTGCAGGGCTTTGGCCAGGCGGGGGCCACGTGAGGGAGGCAGCCTGGCCCCCAGAGAAATGGGGCTCAGGCACGGGAGGCGGGGTCCATGACGGCAGGCGGGTGGGGGGCTGGCAGCAGACAAAGGCGGGCGGGCCGGGTCTGCGGGGGCGCGTTCCGCTCGTCAGCCCTGGTTCCACTTCAGTCCACCCTGGACAGGCCGGAATAATCCCTCCCGTGGCCGCTGCTGGGCCGTGACAACTTGAAGGGGGCCCGGCCAGGCTGACTGACGGCCGGGCGGGGGGCAGGGGCGCCTGGAGCCCCCCTCTGACACCCCTCAGGCCCTCTGCCCCCACCCAGTGCTGGGAACAGCATCTGGTGGTTGCTGATGACACGGATGAGGAAACTGAGTCACAGACAGGCACACACCCCCTCCCAGGTCACAGAGCAAGCCCACCATGGCCCGGACGCCAGGGTCACCCTCACTGGGACGGTCCCACCCTGCTGCAGCTTTGCACAACCCCTCGCCTGGGACTTGGAGGAATTCGGAGGCCTGGGGCTGAACGAGTCACAAAAACCACTCGCCTCCTTTTCATTCCCCAGCAACTGGGAGGCAGGGACAAGCTGGTGGCTGGAGCCGGGCCAGGGCAGGGGCCCCGGGAAGGCCCCATCAGGTGCCGCCCGAGGCCTGCAGAAAGGGCTGTCAGCTCATGCCTCAATTTTTTCTTTTCTTTTTTGAGACGGAGTTTCACTCTCGTCCCCCAGGCTGGAGTGCAGTGGCACAATCTCGGCTCACTGCAACCTCCGCCTCCTGGACACAAGCAATTCTCCTGCCTCAGCCTCCCGAGTACCTGAGATTACAGGCATGCGCCACTACTCCCAGCTAATTTTTGTATTTTTAGTAGAGACGGGGTTTCACCGTGTTAGCCAGGCTGGTCTCGAACTCCTGACCTCAGGTGATCCACCAGCCTGGTCCTCCCAAAGTGCTGGGATTATAGGCGTGAGCCACCGCTACCAGCCTCATGCCTCAGTTTCTCCAGCTGCCAGCTGCCTGCGAACTCCACTAGGTGGGGGTGAGAAGGGGCATCACCCCCCCCCCCATGCACTGGGGCTCCTGGACGGACTTCAGCAGGTGGGGACAGTGTCCAGGAGAGGAAACTGCTGGCCCAGGGCTCCACAGGCAGGAGGGTGAGCAGGCCCTACTCAAGGGGCTGGGTGAGCCTGGGAGAGGGTGGGGCCACGCTGAGGAAGCTGTGCTCCCAAGTGTGGACCCCAAGGACTTGGGGGTCCACGGTCCCACCATGGATGCCACTTAGGCTCAAACCCTCTGAGGTCTCCCTGCCACCCTCAGGAGCAGCCCAGCCACGGGGCTTCTCAGCTCATGTCTCCGTTCGGCCACCAGGCCTTCCCTCTGGCCTGGAGTGGCCTCACCACACTTCTGTAGGGTGACCTCCTCCTCCCCATCTCCCAGCGGAAGCGGGAGTCCTTGGGAAAGGCCTCTTCTGGCCGCCTTTGTCTTCGGCGAGTGCCCTGAGCTGCCAGGGCACTGGCATCCCCTCTTCTGTTACCTTTGCCACCTCTGGCTTGGCAAACAGTAGGTGATTAAAAAAGACATTTCAGGCCGGGCGCGGTGGCTCAAGCCTGTAATCCCAGCATTTTGGGAGGCCGAGACGGGCGGATCACGAGGTCAGGTGATCGAGACCATCCTGGCTAACACAGTGAAACCCCGTCTCTACTAAAAATACAAAAAAACTAGCCGGGCAAGGTGGCGGGCGCCTGTAGTCCCAAATACTCTGGAGGCTGAGGCAGGAGAATGGCGTAAACCCGGGAGGCGGAGCTTGCAGTGAGCTGAGATCCGGCCACTGTACTCCGTGAGCTGAGATCCGGCCACTGTACTCCAGCCTGGGCGACAGAGCGAGACTCCGTCTCAAAAAAAAATTTAAAAAGACATTTCAAAAGCACCAAAGGATGGGGCAGCTTCAAAGGGTCTGGGACGCCGGCAGAAGATGCAGGCCAGGCCACGGAGCCTTACGCTGGGTGCAGGGGTCCCACGATCATAGCCCTGGGGTCCCCAGCTCCCCATCCTTCAAACCCACCGAGGCCACCTTGTGGGAAAATACCCCGGGTTTGCGACAAAGGAAGCAGTGGCCGGCAAAAATGCCCTTGACACTGAGAGGGGACCCCTGGGGGGGGGGCCTTTCTCCAGCCTCAGTTTCCCCAGCTATAAAATGGGTGCTGGCTTCTTCAGAGGACCTCTCTCCCTCTGCCCTGGACCTCCGGGGACTGCTCCCCCCAACCCTCCAGCGGCCCCGCTGCGCTAATCCGCCAGGCGGCCTGCGCCTCGGTTTCCCCTCCCGACAGCCTAATCCCTGGATTGTCGGAGGCCGGTTTTACATACATTTAGAGGCTTTTCATAATAGATTTACTGGGCCCCAGAACGGCCCTCACTGGGAGATTAGCTTCTGCGTAATTGAAAACTGCCCCCCCGCACCCTCCGCCCCCCTCCCCTGGGCCTGGGTCGAAGGGAAGGGCCCAGAGAGGACCCTGCAGCTGTGCGGGCCCCACGGGGGCCTCCCTGTGAGCTAGAACGGGGTCTCCCTGGTACCCGACCCGACCGAGGCTCCTCCCAGCCCTCAAGCCGGGACTTGAACCAGGTCCACCCCATGCCCACTGCCAAGCGCAGTCTCTGTGCTGGGAGAGGGAGCCATGGTCTCCCTGCTTCAGACGGAGACACTGACTCAGCCAGGGCACCCCATGGGCAGCTGGTCTTTCTCTAAGCTGAGCCAGATCCTGGGTGCCCAACTTGGGGCTCAGAATTTGAGTCTTTACTCCCTGACCCCCTCAGCACCTCCCAGGAACCCGGCAGGACAGAGGTCTCGGGAATCATGGGATAGAATGTGGGAGAGGATGGGGCTGAGTTACCGCCCTTGGTAATTCGGCCCCATCCCCTTCCACCCCCAGCCTTCGCTGCCCAGTCCCCAACTGGGCAACTTAATTCCGCCTGTCACCAGGACGTGGGCCGAGTTTATTTATCTGGTGTATATATGTATTTTAATTCAAAGATCTGCCAGCCAGCACGGCTGGCTCCTGCAGTTCCCCCGCTGCCCCCCTCACCTTCGAGAGGCCGTCCTCAGCAACACCCCTGCCCCCCAGGCCTTCCCGGGGGAATGAATGATGGAGAATGAACCCTTTGCCTCTAGTATTGCCCAGTAGTCAAGAAAGAGCACTTGACTCAGAGTCCACGCACAACACGCTCATTCAGTCATTCAACAAACATCCACGGAGGGCTTGCTGGCATGGCGCCGGACAATGGGATCACAGGGAAGGTCGGGCGCGGGGATCAGGCAACAGAGGGCCTGCCTCCATGAGGCTGGCGATTCTGCTCATCAGGAACCCCCGGAATGTGAGACTCCACCCTGCGTCACTGTAGCCTGTTTCCCAGATGAGCAAACTGAGGCTCAGAGAATAGGGGCCTCATCCACAGTGGGTGGTGGAGAGCACACCAGAACCTGGGCTTACCCGATATCTGCTGCTGTGCCCTCACGCCGGGGTTGAGGTGAACCTCTCTGTGCCTCGGTTTCCCCTCCTGGCCACAGAGCTTCTAGAGCCACAGCCACAAGTGTGATGGACGATGCTAACAGCCCCGGGTGCTCGAGGACTTGGGTGCCACCGTCATTAATGCTCAGGCTGGGAGGGAGGTGGGATATTGCAAACCATAACTCGTGCCTGGTGGGTGGGCGGAGGGGGCCGACAGCCGTCCCTGCGAGGGGCTGGCCCCCACTCCATCACAAGATCATAACAAGCTCTGGGTTTTGACGCTTAGGGGGCCACGAGGACCGCCCAGCGCCAAGACCACCCACTCGGGTGCCCCCAGCTCCTCCTCATGTGGGGAATAAACATCGTTCGTTGCTTCTCCGGGCACCTGTGCTGCTCTCCCCGGAGGCCCGGGTGGGAGGCCAGGCGGGGGTGACTGGCTGGAGTCGGGAGTGGTCAGGCTGCCTCCCCTCCACCATCCACTGGACCCTAATGAGGTCCTGGCTGCGGGGCCCAGGGCCTGGGCACTCCCCTTCTCTGACCTCACCTTCCTTATCTACAAAACGGGCCGCAGACTGGGTGCAGTGGCTCATGCCTGTAATCCCAGCGCTTTGGGAGGCCAAGGCGGGAGGATCCCTGAAGCTCAGGAGTTGGGAAACCAGTCTGTGCAACATGGGGAAACCCCATCTCTAAGAAAATAAATAAATAAATACACACATACATACAAAAATTAGCCACGTGTGGTGCCTCATGCCTGTAGTCTCAGCTACTCAGGAGGCTGAGGTGGGAGGATCACCTGAGGCCAGGAGTTCAAGACCAGTCTGGGCAACACAACGAGACCTCATCTCTACAAAAATTTAAAAAATTAGGTAGCATGGAGCCGCATGCCTGTGGTCCCAGCCACTCGAGAGGCTGAGGTGGGAGGATTGCTTGAGCCTGGGAGGTGGAGGCTGCAGTGAGCCACGATCGCACCATTGCACTCCAGCCTGGGCAACAGAAACACCCTGCCTCAAAAAAAAAAAAAAAAAAAAAATCACGGAAGCCCCGGGGGAGGCCAGGTCGGGACGGAGGAAGCCTGTGAGTGATAATAAACTCGCCCCATGCCTCCCTCCTCTCTCCTGTCATCCACGCTCCCTTTGGAGCTTGAGCTGGGGAGAGGCAGGGATGGGGGATGCTGTTGAAAGATGCTCACAGATTGTCTCTAGAAGCTTGTCTCATGCCTGGAGACAGGCACTGTGGACCCCAGACCGAGGGGATGCCCCACAGCCCCTGGGGGGAGCCAGGACTTGAGCCCAGGGCAGAGCTGTAAGCCCCAAACCTTGGGGGGGCGGTGGGAGCTGGGGAAGAGACCAGCCTGGGCGGACGCAGCCGGGTGGGGTGTCCTTAATGACCCCTGGAACCAAGGGTCCCCACCCTCATTCTCCCTGGGCTGCTCCAGATGCAACTCCTGACGCAGCAGGGCTCGCGCTGCTTCACGCCAGTGACCTGTGGGGCCTGGGAGCGGCCTCAGTTTCCCCCTCTGCACAGGGAAGGGTGTCTCCTGTGACTCAGCGCCCCTCCCCCCCGGACACATGTCCATTAGGGCGCATTGATCGCTCCTGGGCCGAAGCTCTCCATTTCTGGATCAATGAGGGTGGGGGAGTGAGGGGCTGTCGGGTGGGCAGGCCCCTGGGAGGCCTGGGCAGGGTCTCTCCCTCTCTCAGGCTCTGAAGGGAGGGATATGGTCTGAGACATTCCAGACTCGAGCGCAGAGCAGGTGACTCTGCAGTTCTGGCCTCTGAAGCCACTGTCTGAGCCCCGGAATGTGCACGGACAAATGGACAGGGAGCCGCTGGCTGTGGTTTCTGCTCCACCAGGCGACCGTGCAGGAAGGCCCAGAGCTTGGGCCCAGAGCTTGCCAGGCACGGTGGCCCACGCCTGTGATCCCAGCTTTTTGGGAGGCTGAGGCAAGAGGATCCCGTGGGCCCAGGAGTTTGAGACCAGCCTGGGCAATACAGCAAGACCCCCATCTCTACAAATAATTTAAAAAAGTAGCCAGGTATGGTGGTGTGCGCCTGTGTTTCTAGTTACTCAGGAGGCTGAGGCAGGAGGATCGCTTGAGCCCAAGAAATCAAGACTGCAGTGAGCCATGATCACACCACTGCATTCCAGTCTGGGCAAGAGCAAAAGACCCTGTCTCAAAAAGAAGGGCCTGAAGAGCTTTTCTGAGGATGCAGCAAGACGGCAGAGGTAGAGCAGAAGAAACGGACCTTCCGCAACTTCACCTACCGCGGCGTGGACCTGGACCAGCTACCGGACACGTCCCCCGAGCAGCTGATGCAACTGTGCAGGGCGCGCCGGCGGCGGCTGAGCCCGGGCCTGGGGCGGAAGCAGCCCTCGCCGCTGAAGCGCCTGCGCAAGGCCTAGACTGGGGCTCCGCCCATGGAGAAGCCGGAAGGGGCGAGGACGCACCTGCGGGACACGCTTATCCTGCCCGCGATGGTAGGTAGCACGGTGGGCATCTACAACGGCAAGACTTTCAACCAGGTGGAGATGGCCGGGCGCGGCGGCTCAGGCCTGTAATTCCAGCACTTTGGGAGGCCAAGACGGGAGGATCACCTGAGGTCGGGAGTTCGAGACCAGCCTGACCAACATGAAGAAACCCCATCTCTACTAAAAATACAAAAACAAAACAAAACAAACAAACAAAAAAAACAGCCGGGTGTGGTGGCGCATGCCTGTAGTCCCAACTACTCAGGAGGCTGAGGCAGCAGAATCGCTTGAACCCAGGAGGCGGAGGTTGCAGTGAGCTAAGATCACGCCAATGCACTCCAGCCTGGGCAAGAGGAGCGGAACTCCGTCTCACAGAAAAAAAAAAAAAGACCGGGCCGGGCGCGGTGGCTCAAGCCTGTAATCCCAGCACTTTGGGAGGCCGAGACGGGTGGATCAAGAGGTCAGGAGATCGAGACCATCCTGGCTAACACGGTGAAACCCCGTCTCTACTAAAAAAAAAAACACAAAAAACTAGGCGGGCGAGGTGGTGGCGCCTGTAGTCCCAGCTACTCGGGAGGCTGAGGCAGGAGAATGGCGGGAACCCGGGAGGCAGAGCTTGCAGTGAGCTGAGATCCGGCCACTGCACTCCAGCCTGGGTGACTGAGCGAGACTCCGTCTCAAAAAAATTAAAAATAATAATAATAATAAAGTAAAAAAATAAAGGCACACATGTCTCCAAAAAAAAAAAACAAGGCCCAGAGCTCCTGGACGCCTCCCAGGCAACCTCAGGCTCTGCACCCCCCAACCCAGAGTCCACCCCTCATTCCCAGCCTCCAGTCCCACCCCAAAGCCTCCTGTGGCTATCCCGCCCACCTCCTTGGCCCAACCTCCAGAATGCCCCCAACTTAGGCCCCTGACCACCCCCCACCCCACCCTCAATAAAGGGTGGGTGGACAAATGCCTGAATCGCCCACAAGCCCAGCTTCTGAGAGTTATCCTAGGCTGGTCCTACCACCTGGCTTCCCTTTCCTGTTCCCCAACTCAGCTCCCTACCGGACCCCACCCTCACCATGGCTCTCCCTCCCCAGGCTCGGCTGGCGTCTCCCAGGGAGCAGCTGTCAGGGCAACAGGGTCCAGGAGGGTTACGATGCCTCCTGCCCAGCCCGTGCACCTAGTTCGCGGCTGCCCCTTCCCTCCTGCTGCACCCCAGCCCCAGCCCTAATGACTGCCACGGATATTGCTATGATCGTGGTGATTACCTCCAGTCCAGCAGCTCCAGAGGGGAGACTGAGAATGCCAGGGGCTACACCACCTCCTCTGGGGTGCCTCTCCGCCAGCCACACCGGCCTGCCTGCAGCCACTTGATTTCCAGCTTAGGCGTCGTCTCAGTGGTGATGTCTGGATCCATAGGGTCCCCTGAGCTGGGAACTTGCTTTTGTCTGCATCCTGGCCACCTGCAGCCTGGAACACAGTCCCCCACACCACAGCCTCCTCCCAGAAATCCCCCAGACCTGGGGCCCGGAGGCTGCTGGGACAGCCCCACCATCCTGACCCTGAAGCCACAGATGAGGGAAGGCCCAGCTGCACACCATAGGTGCTCACTAAATGCTCACTGGGAATGTTGACATTGACGTGCCAGATGCAATTTTTATGGAATTTTCCCTTTTCTGATCATGTAGTTTCTGCATGCATATATACATATAACATTTATTCATTCATTCAATCAAAAGCATTTATTGAGCAACTACTGTGTGCCAGGCATGCTCTGGACATTGGGGATCAGGAAGGACCGAGACAAAAATTCCGGCCGTCAGGGAGCTGACACATAAATGAGGAAAATAAAGACAGGGTGTGCCTGGGGTGATAGATAAATGCTGAAAGACCAGGCGTGGTGGCTCACACCAATAATTCCAGCACTTTGGGAGGCCAAGGCGGGCAGGTCCCTTGAGGTCAGGAGTTTGAGACCAGCTTGGCCAACATGGTGAAACCTCGTCTCTACTAAAAATACAAAAACTAGCCAGGCATGGTGGCGGGCATCTGTAATCCCAGGTACTCGGGAGGCTGAGACTCAAGAATTGCTTCTACCCGGGGGGTGCAGAGTTTGCAGTGAGCCGAGATCGCACCACTGCACTCCAGCCTGGGCAACAGAGCGAGACTCTTTCTCAAAATACATACATACATAACATACATACATACATAAACGCTGAAAAGAAAAGAAGAAAAATCAAGGAGAAAAGTGTGGGTGCAACCTTATGTCAAGGAGTCCAGAGGCCTCTCTGAGGAGGCAAAGCTGGAGGAAGGCCCTATAAAGAGGCAGGGAGAGGCAGATGCGGTGGCTCACACCTGTAATCCCAGCACTTTGGGAGGCCGAGGCAGGTGGATCACCTGAGGTCAGGAGATCTAGACCATCCTGGCTGACACGGTGAAACCCGTCTCTACTAAAAATACAAAAAACTAGCCGGGCGTGGTGGCAGCGCCTGTAGCCCCAGCTACTCGGGAGGCTGAGGCAGGAGAATGGCGGGAACCCAAGAGGCAGAGTTTGCAGTGAGCTGGGATTGTGCCATTGCACTCCAACCTGGGCAACAAGAGCGAAACTCCATCTCCAAAAAAAAAAAAAAGGTGGGGAGAGCCCAGAGGAGACTCGGGAAGGGTGGAAGGGTGTGCCAGCCAGGGCAGAGAGGAGCACCCGTGAGCAAGAGGAGCCCTGGGGAAGAAGCAGGTGTCAGGGCTGGGTTGGGGGCCAGAGGACAGAGTGCTGCGGCCCCTGAGGGTGGTGTTGGGGGCTTCTTCATTTTTTTCTTCTTTTTTATTTTATTTTATTTTATTTATTTATTTTTTTGAGACAGAGTCTCGCTCTGTCGCCCAGGCTGGAGTGCAGTGGCACAATCTTGACCTGGGCTCACTGCAAGCTCCGCCTTCCGGGTTCACGCCATTCTCCTGCCTCAGCCTCCTGAGTAGCTGGGACTACAGGCGCCCGCCACCATGCCCGGCTAATTTTTTGTATTTTTAGTACAGACGGGGTTTCACCGTGGTCTCGATCTCCTGACCTCGTGATCCGCCCACCTCGGCCTCCCAAAGTGCTGGGATTACAAGTGTGAGCCACCACGCCCGGCCTTCATTTTCTTTTTTGGAGCCTCTTATTCCTGCCATGTGGCTGTTGGACCCCTACAAGGCCATTCTTGTGTTTCAGCCTCCCGAGTAGCTGGGATTACAGGTGTTTGCTATCACGCCTGGCTACTTTTTGTATTTTTAGTAGAGACAAGGTTTCACCATGTTGGCCAAGATGGTCTCGAACTCCTGACCTCAGGTGATCTGGCAGCCTTGGCCTCCCAAACTGCTGGGATTACTGGTGTGAGCTGTTCAGTCTTTTATCTTTCTTTCTTTCTTTTTTTTTTTTTTTTTTTTGAGACGGAGTCTCGCTCTGTCGCCCAGGCTGGAGTGCAGTGGCCGGATCTCAGCTCACTGCAAGCTCTGCCTCCCGGGTTCAGGCCATTCTCCTGCCTCAGCCTCCCGAGTAGCTGGGACTACAGGCGCCCACCACCTCGCCCGGCTAGTTTTTTGTATTTTTTAGTAGAGACGGGGTTTTACCATGTTAGCCAGGATGGTCTTGATCTCCTGACCTCGTGATCCGCCCGTCTCGGCCTCCCAAAGTGCTGGGATTACAGGCTTGAGCCACCGCGCCCGGCCTCTTTTTTTTTTTTTTTTGAGACAGAGTCTCGCTGTGTCGCCCAGGCTGGAGTGCAGTGGCCAGATCTCAGCTCACTGCCAGCTCCGCCTCCCGGGTTCACGTCATTCTCTTGCCTCAGCCTTCCGAGTAGCTGGGACTACAGGCTCCCGCCACCTCACCCGGCTAGTTTTTTGTATTTTTTTTTTTTTAGTAGAGACGGGGTTTCACCGTGTTAGCCAGGATGGTCTCGATCTCCTGACGTCATGATCCGCCCGTCTCGGCCTCCCAAAGTGCTGAGATTACAGGCTTGAGCCACCGCGCCCGGCCTCTTTCTTTCTTTTTTTTTTAGATAGCGTCTGGCTGTCCCCTGGCTGGAATGCAGTGGTGTGATCATGGCACACTGCGGTCTCGACCTCCTGGGCTCAAAGGATCTTCCCACGTGGGCCTCCTGAGTAGCTGGGATCACAGGTGCGCACCAACATGCTGGCTAATTTTTTAATTTTTATTTTACCAAGATGAGGGGGGGTCTCACCCTGTTGCCCAGGCTGGTCTTAAAACCCCTGGCCTCCAGCAATCCACCTGCCTCAGTCTTCAAAAGTGCTGGGATTACAGGCAGGAGCCACTAGGCCCAGCCTCCATTCAGTCATGAGGGTGAAGAATGAGACACTATTTCTAAAAAAAAAAAAAAAAAGTGAGCCCCCCTCCATCAGGGCTATTTGGACCAGAGGGTGGGGACAAAGGGGCTTTCTCCTCAAACGCAGGTGTAGACAGGGACACTGAGTTTCTCCTCAAACACGGGTGTAGACAGGGACACTGAGACTCAGTGGCGAGGGCTAGAGGCCGCGCCTCCTTCAGACTGAGATGGCCAAGGTCTGGGGGGAGGCACAGTCCTGCCCTGGGCCATCAGTGGAGGGCCACGGTTCCACCCCAAGCCGCACTCCGGATTTTGGGCGCCTCAGACCTCCTTTCCCCCAGCAGCCTCCCCCCACCCCTGCCCGCGGCGGGCACCGAGGCGGCAGTAACAGCCGGCAGGAGGGAAATGACTTTCCTCAGGATCCTCCGGGCGGAAAAAGCTCTGCGCGGGACCAGCGTACCAATGGCTGTCCGGGGCTGGCAGGAGCTGGTGCTGGGGTCTCGCTGGGGCTGGGGTCGGGGCCCGGGGGTCACCGGCTTCCCCAAGGAGCGCCCACACCCGGCGGGAACATCCCAGCCCAGCCCCTGGGGTGAGCCCCAGCCCCATCCCAGCCCAGCCCCTGGGGCTGGGAATATCCCAGCCCAGCCCCTGTCCATCAACCACTGGACACGTTGATGCGGCCACTGGGACAGAGACGGGGTCTGACCGGGGCCTGGCGAGGGGGCAGAGGTCAATTCCTGAGAGACTCGGGCCCAAAACGCATGTGTCTGGTGACACAGGGGTACACAGGCGTGCAGGTGCAAGCGCAGGGCTATGCATGCGTGTGCGCACACATGTCTGAGTGTGACCAATGACACGGTCCCAGGAGATTCCCTGCTCTGGGCCCAGCACTGGTCCCGGTGATGACCAGGACAGACCCAGCCCCTGCCCTTAGAGGCTGCAGCCTGGGGAGGAGTCAGGCAAGTAAAGAGTCACAAAGGGCACCACGGCCTCCTGGCCGGGAACTCAGGTGACATCTGAGCTGAGTTGGAAGGGGCTGAGTGGGGGAGCCCGGCTGCAGTCTGCAAGAGCGGTTCATCGGGGCCGTGTGGGGGGCGGGCGGCAGACAGGGTGTGCAAAGGCCCAGAGACGGGAGCTCAGCCAGTCTTTGTGTATTTACCCAAAGTCACCTTTTAGGCTGGGCGCAGTGGCTCACGTCTGTGTTCTCAGCACTTTCGGAGGCCAAGGCAGGTGGATTACTTCAGGTCAGGAGTTCGAGGCCAGCCTGGCCAACATGGTGAAACCCCATCTCTACTAAAAATACAAAAATTAGCCGGGAGAGTTGGCACACACCTGTAATCCCAGCTACTCGGGAATCTGAGGCAGGAGAATTGCTTGAACCTGGGAGGCAGAGGTTGCAGTGAGCCAGGTTCATGCCACTGTATTCCAGCCTGGGTCACAGAGCAAGACTCCGTCTCAAAAAAACACAAAAACAAAAACAAGAAAGCAAAGTCACCGTTTGCATTGAAACTTTGTCTCAAAAAATAATAAGATTGTCACAATATGCCTGTAGTGCCAGCTACTCAGAGGCTGCGGGAGACAAATCGCTTGAACCCAGGAACTGGAGGCTTCAGTGAGCCGTGATCACACCACTGCACTCCAGCCTGGGCGACAGAGTGAGACCCCATCTCTAGTAAATAATACAGAGTTAAAAAATAAATCTAAAAAAAGCGTCTTGGCTGGGCGTGGTGGCTCACTTCTGTAATCACAAGAACTTTGGCTTTCAAGTTTTTGTTCTTTGTTTTTTAGAGACAATCTCTGGGGCCGGGTGCGGTGGCTCAAGCCTGTAATCCCAGCACTTTGGGAGGCCGAGGCGGGCGGATCACAAGGTCAGGAGATCGAGACCATCCTGGCTAACACGGTGAAACCCCGTCTCTACTAAAAAAAATAGAGACAATCTCTGAAAATGGTGAGATTACAGGGGTGAGCTACCACGCCTGGCACCCCCAGCCCTCTGGGAGGCCAGGGCAGGAGGATCGCTTAAGTCCAGGAGTTCGAGACCAGCCAGGTAATATAGCAAGACCCCATCTCTACAAAAAACAATAATAATAATAAATTGTATTTTAAAAAATTGTCATAATAGCTAAAAGGTGGAACGTACCCAAGTGTCTCTGGACAGATGATTGGATGAACACAGCGTGGTCCTTCCACACACTGGAACATGACTCAGCTGTGAAAAGGAGGGAGGCTCTGACCCAGGCCGCAGCACGGATGCACCTTGAGGACGTCGCGCTCAGTGAGAGACGCCAGACACAAAAGGCCACACAGTGTGTAACCCATTTCTACGAAATGTCCAGGACAGGCCCATCCACAGAGACAGGGAGGGAGGGGATACATGAGTGCCGGCGGAGGAGATGAGGAGTGACGGCTGATGGGGACGAGGCTTCCTTTTGGGGTGATGGAATGTTCTGGAATCAGAGCTGATAGCTGCACAAGTCTCCGAATGCACTAAAATCCATGAGATTGTATTAAAATGGAAGGACACTATTGTGTTTTTGTAACAGCATCACAGTCAGCGCTGGGCTGCCTCCTGTGATCCCCGATCTCATTCTGTCCCTGGTCCTCTCTGTCCCTGTGGTCACGTTGCCGTGTTGGGTTTGCGGTCTCAGGGTGAGTGGGCTGTGGGAGTCACCTCCCTCTCAGAGCCTCTGCGGAATGGGGCATGGTGGGGCTTCCCCCACAGTGCTCAGCATGGTGGCTGACCGTCCCTCTGTGCCTCCGTTCGTCCACCCGGCGCGGGGCAGGGGCGGGGCGGGGCACACACAGGGCTCTTTGTGCCTGGGCTGCCTCATTAGGAGGCGGCCCCCGTCACTGGGCCCAGAGCAGCTGAATTAATTAGCTGGGAGCCTTCCCGCTTGGCTAATTGTGCCGGCGACGCCGTCGTCACGGCGGGTGGGATGCAGGCGACCATCAGCCAGCCGCAAAGACCTCAGTCCCCTGGGCCGGGTCACCTGCCACGTCACCCCCAGCTTCTCTGTGCCTCAGTTTCTTCAATCGGGGCATGCCTGGCGTGAAGGCCCCTGGGACCCCAGAACTCACAGATGTGCCTTTTGCAAGGGGAAGAGGTTAGGAGATGACAGAGCCCCTGCCCTGGCCTGGGGCAGGTGGGGAAACTGAGTCACACGGAGGCAGAGCTTGCCAGTGGAGGTTTCACAACATTTGACTGGATCCTGAGGCCCGGGATTTCCACCATGCTCAGGCGTGTGCCGGCCAGTGGTGTCCCCAGAGCCAGCCATCCACAACCCCTGTCTCCTCCCTCCATCCTCCCAGCCGCCCCTCCCAGCCCTAGGTGGGCTGTTGCTACTTCCCAGAGAGGGAAACTGAGGCCCATGGATGACTATGAAGGATACGGGCCCTATAAAATGCTCCTCCCAAGGCCTGATCCCAAAACGATGCACATAACTAATGAATCAGGTTCGTAGCTCGGGGGATCCTCAGACGTTTCTCAAAGCCGCACCCCCCTCCCCGGTAGACTCCAGACCCACCTCTAGATTGTTATTATTTTATGATTATTGTTACTATTAGTTGAGGCAGGGTCTTGCTTTGTTGCCCAAGCTGGAGTGCAGTGGTGTGATCATAGCTTCCTGCAGCCTCCACCTTGCGGGCTCAAGCCATCCTCCCACCTCAGAATCCCGAGCAGCTGGGTCTACAGTCGTGCACCACCACGCCGAGCCAAGCTGGAGTGCAAAGGCACGATCTCAGCTCACTGCAATGTCTGCCTCCTGGGTTCAAGGGATTCTCCTGCCTCAGCCTCCTGAGTAGCTGAGACGACAGGTGTGCACCACCTCACCTGGCTTTGTGTGTGTGTGTGTGTTTTTCATATTTTTAGTAGAGACGGGGTTTCACCATGTTGGCCAGACTGGTTTCAAACTCCAGACCCCAAGTGATCCGCCCGCCTTGGCCTCCCAAAGTGCTGGGATCACAGGAGTAAACCACCACGCCTGGCATCCACCGCCAAATTAGGAATGCAAAACTCTCCTTCAAGTAGGGCAAGGCCCCCACATACAGACACACGCGTTTGAGGTTTATGTTCATTTTATTATAAAAAAATACAGAATCCAAAGTTGATTGTGACGGGAAGAGGGGAGGCCCGGTCGCCAGCTCCAGGCCTGGCAACGCGGCCCGCCCCGCCGACCCCCTACAAAAGCCCTCTGCCCACCCACCACCACCGGGTGTGCCTCGAGCCGCCGGCCGGCAGCTGTACACAATATATATTTATATATAATATATATAAAACACAGAATCAGGAAAGGCGGGTAGAAATATGAAATCCGTATAAATGCGTTGTTTCCTTCATTAAAGTGTCTTCGGGGAGGTGTTTTTGTTTTTTGGTAGTGGTTCCCTCCCTTTTGTCCTTTTTTCTTTTTCTTAGAAACATTATCAGGTCACAGAGTTGAGGGAGGGGCTCTGACAGACGAAACGAGCTTATTGCAAAGTGCAGCTTCTACTCTAAAAGTCCACCCCACCCCCCCCACCAAAATAAAAGACCCCTAAGAAGGGCTGAAGAAACATAAATGGTCCAGTCCGTCCTCAGGAATACATGGAAAATAAAATCACAGTTTGCACTTGCTGGCTCTATTTACAGGACTAGAAGGTCTTCTCGGCCTCGGAGAGGACCGTGTGAGGCGGTGGGGACGGGTAGGGGGCTGTTTGCATCGGCCTAAGACATGGGGGGACTGTGATTCCGAAGGGCCAGCGCCCTGGGGCCAAACACCGGCTGGGAGGAAATTACCAGGAGGATGCGGGTGGGCGATGGGGTATGAGGGCCCCCCAATCACAATTAGGGGCGCTCACCACGCACCCCTTCCGGCTCAGACTCACCCAACCTGGAGCACCAGGGGGGACCATGGTGGGCTGCAGCCAGAGCCCCACAAGTGGGGTGCAGAGCAGAGAGGAGCAGCTGTGTTCCCGACCCCACGTTCCGCGTTCCCCTCCCCCAGGCCGGGGCACAGGGACCCCGCCCCGCTGCAATGGCAGGGAATAAATTAAATTAAAGACTCAAGTCTTTTTGATCCAACCATGAAAAATACACTAAAAAAAAAAAAAAAAAAATCGCCAAGAGGTTCCCGGGTTCTCCGACACCCCAGAGGAGATGGCTTGGCCAGGGGCTGCATCAGCACCCCAGCCCCTTGGGCCTCGGGGGGCTCTTGGTCCTCCCTGAGGGCTGGTCCTGGGGCGGGTGGATGGCCCCTGCCCGGCGGGGGCAGCACCAGTGGAGGGAGAAGCAGCGTCTCTATTTGGTCTCAGAGGCGGGGGCCGCAGCTGGGTCCGGAGGGCCGAGGTCAGGCAGTCCAGGTGGGGCCGCCCAGGCAGGGCCGGCATCCTGCGGGGCTGGGACTAGGAGCCCAGGAGGGTCCAGAGCAGGGGCATGGTGCTGAGGAAGAGGCGGCAGCCGCCTAGGCGGCTGCACGAGTTATTGCTGGTGAAGATCGGCTCAGGAGGCTCGTACAGGGTCTCATCTGGGGGTGGCAGAGACAGCACGCTCAGCGGCGGCCCAAACCCCACTCGGCTGCTCCCGACGTGCTGCCCAGCCTCAGGGTGCACATCTGCCCAACGGGCTCAAAACCCCACCAGGCAGGCCCTCGGCTCCCTCTTGGTGCCATCCCTGATGCCCACTCTCCGGGCAAAGTCACTTGGCCTCAAGTGGGGGACCTGGCTGTTGAATTCAACATTCACTCTTTAATCTTTTTTTTTTGCGTTATTATTGTTGTTAATATTATTATTATTATTATTATTTGAGACAGAGTCTCACTGTCGCCAGGCTGGAGAGCAGTGGCACCATCGGGGCTCACTGCAACCTCCACCTCCCGGGTTCAAGCGATTCTCCTGCCTCAGCCTCCTGAGTAGCTGGGATTACAGGCACACGCCACCACGCCCATCTACTTTTTGTATTTTTAGTAGAGACGGCGTTTCACCATGTTGGCCAGGATGGTCCCCATATCCTGACCTTGTGATCCACCCGCCTCAGCCTCCCAAAGTACTGGGATTACAGGCGTGAGCTACCGTGCCCGGCATGCTTTGTTTTTTAGAGACGGAGTCTTGCTCTGTCACCCAGGCTGGAGTGCAGTGGCGTGATCTCGGCTCACTGCAGCCTCGGCCTCCTGGGCTCAAGTGATTCTCTCACCTCAGCCTCCCAATGTGCTGGGATTACAGGCGTGAGCCACTGCGTTCAGCCAACCTTTACTCTTCAAGGTATGACATATTTGTAAGATGGGGAAATCGAGGCTGGGGCAAGCAAGGCAGGGCAAGATGGGGAAACCTGAGGCCCCCTGTCCTGGCTCTTCTGAACATTCACCGGTTCTGTGGGTTTAGGACACAGGTGGGGGCCTGGATCCTGCCCTTTCCCTTGAGCACTTACTGGTGGGCCGCACATACACCTTCAGTCGTAGGCAGGGCCGGTCCACAGCATTAGGAGGCGTGGCCGCTAGAAGAGAGGGGATGGGGATGAGTGGGGAAGTGGCTCTTGGTGCCTGAGACCTCCTGGGGCTGTACTCCCTTCCCCACCTTGGTGAATCAACCCTAACCCCAGGTGGAGAGCCACCCATAAAACTCCTACATGTACATCAAAGCCCCAGACACAATGCCCCCCTGTTTCCCAGCAGTCTCCTGCACATTCACCCCGCCCCTCCCTCTGTCCAATCCTGACTCCAAAACCTGGGGGTGTCTGTGTTTTTGTTCTGCTCTGCCTCACCCCAGGGCAGCACAGGGTGAGCTCAGAAAATGATGTATTTGTTTTCAAGCAATCAGCAAAGAGGTGATGTATTAACAGTCAAATGATTGGCCTGGGTTCAAATCTCTGCCCTCTGAGAGCCTGTGGACAAGTCGCTCCCTCTCTGGGCCTCGCCTGGCAACACAGTAGAGTCTCTGGGAAATGGTGTGTGTGTGTGTGTGTGTGATGGAGTTTTGCTCTTGTCACCCAGGCTGCAGTGCAATGGCATGACCTCAGCTCACTGCAACCTCCGCCTCCCGGGTTCAAGTGATTCTCCTGCCTCGGCCTCCCAAGCAACTAGGATTACAAATATGTGCCACCATGCCTGGCTAATTTTTGTATTTTTAGTAGAGATGAGGTTTCACCATGTTGGCCAGGCTGGTCTTGAACTCCTGACCTCAGGTGATCCGCCCGCCTCGGCAGCCCATAGTGCTGGGATTACAGGCATGAGCCCCTGCATCTGGCCGGGAAAGATTATTTCCATACAGTTCTTATGCCCAAAATTCCAGCATCACTGCCCCTGCTTCTGGGCCCACAGAAGCCTCCTGGAGTGCAGTGGGGGCGTCCGCAAGCATCAGGAGAGGAGGAAAGGACGCCTGAAGCCAGGGCCACTGGGGTGTGCGCACGTGTGGACAACTGAACAGGGGTGGGTCCACGTGCACGCACACATGGGTGTGGTCTTGCTGTCTCTGCCGGGCCCAGGGCGCCCAACGGCCTGGCTTTCATGGCCACCACCTCTGCCTGCCCCCTAGAAGCCCCTCACACTGGAAGATGAAGATAAAAAGCACATAATAAAAATAGCATTCGTCACAGAGATAGGACGAGTAATTACAATAATTATGAAACTGCCGTCTCAGAAAGAAAAACATAATTTTTCTTATATTATGAGGACTTAATTTAAACACCTTCCCCCACTCCTCAACCCGCTTCTTCCTTGAATTCAAAGGGAAAGATCCAACTAGAGCAGAGAAGGGAGACAATGGGGCCTTGTAAAGTTTAATTTCACACAGCAGGAGCTGGGTGTCAAGGCGCTGGTCCCCCTGTAGCCTGGGGACACAGACCTCAGATCCCCCACCCCACTCCCCATCCCTCAGGCCCCAAGATGCTGAGAAGCCAGGGTCCCCACTCCACGGGAATCCCTCAGTCTCAGTGCCACGGCGGAAGCCACGAGTGTGACGCCATCATCTCTATCTCGGGTGGGCAGTGGCTGGGCCCCCCATTCCCCACCAAGGTCACAGATATCATGGCCAAGCAGGACCGGGACTCTGAATGGCGCTGCTGTGTTCCCCACCTGCCGCTGGCCTTTCATGGGGACGAAAAGGCCACCTTGGGACCCTCTGATGAGCAGCAGGGACCGGCAGCCTCCCTAAGCCCGGCCCACCATGGGGTCCTGCAGGTGTGAAACTCCCCAAGGCTGCTGCTACCCAACCTTCAGATGAAGAGCCCACGGTCCTCAGGGATTCTCCAAGCCTGGCATGGGTCCCGGGAGATGTGGGGCTGGGTGCGGGGTGGGGAGGACCTGGAGACCCCTACCCAGTCTGGGTGCGGCTGGTGCTGCAGAGGCCCTGTGGGGTTTTTTCTTCTTTTAAAGACAGGGTCTCACTCTGCCATCCAGGCTGGAGTGCAGTGGAGTGATCAGAGCTCATGCACTCCAAGCAGCCCTCGCACCTCAGCCCCCCGCACAGCTGGGACCACAGGCCCAAGTCACCATGCCTGGCTAACTGGTTTTATGTCTTTGTAGAGAGGAGGTCTCCCTAGGTTGTCCATGCTGGTCTCAAACTCGTGACCTCAAGTGATCCTCCCGCCTAGGCCTCCCAAAGTGCTGGGATTGCAGGAGTACGCCCCAGCACCCAGCCTAGCTGTGGCTTCCACCATGCTCCCCTCCCCTGCTGGGCTCTGGACGCCTCAGTTTCCCTCCTCAGTGGGCTGGGACGCGGGCACCCTGGTCTTGCTGTCGGGAGGGTGAGACAGGTCTATTGGTCCAACCGCCAAGTGGTCTGAGCTGTAGGCTCGAGGTCACAATAGTGCAGCCTCAGTCCCCCTCCAAGCCTCAGTTTCCCCATCTGCAACGAGGGACGAGGACAGTCCTGGCCTCCTGGGATGGTTGGGAGGATGGCGGGTCCATCATGCACTTGACACCTTGGGGGTCAGTGGCCAGCGCCAGCCGCGTCCCCACTCCGCTGCCCCGCCCACTCCCCGGCCCCACCCCACGGTCCTGCCCACTCCTCGGCCCCACCCCGCGACGGCCCCGCCCACTCCCGGCCCCACCCCGCTTCCCCGCCCACTTCCCGGCCCCACCCCCGCGGCCACGCCCACCCTGCACCGCCCACTCCCGGCCCCACCCCGCTGCCCCGCCCACTCCCCGGCCCCACCCCCGCGGCCCCCGGCAGCCCCGGCCGGACCCCACTTACAGATGTAGTAATACTCGTGGCCGGGCCGGAACTCGAAGCCCAGGGAGAAGGGCGTGAAGAGCTGGAACTTCTCCGAGAACTTGAGCGGCCCCCCGGGCGCGGCCGGCCGGTTGCACTCCCAGCGCTTGAAGCCGCGCTGGCGGTGGTCGCAGGAGGCGTGGCCCTCGCCGTTGACCATGTACAGCACGTAGTGCTCCATGCGCTCGGCCGGTGGCAGCGGCGCCCCGTAGTGCGGGCAGTAGATGTCCAGGTAGTCGTTGATGCTCACCTCCACCGTGTAGCCCCCGCCGTCGTCCCCCTCGCCTGCGTGGAACCTGCGGGGACGGGGCGACCAGAGGTCAGCGCCGGGAGCGAGGAACGGGACACGGGTCAGGGTGCGCGGGGAGGGCCGGGGTCAGGAGGAGCACGGGGGATGGATCAGGGTGCATGGGCAGGGTCAAGGGTCAGGAGCACAGGGGACAGGTCAGGGTGCGCCAGGGTGGCCGGGGTCAGGGGACACGAGCACAAGGGACGGGTCAGGGGACAGGTGCAGGAGGAAGTCAGGCCGGGGAATGGGGGAGGGTCAGTTCGCAAGGTGGACTCAGCCTGGGGCCCTGAATGGTGATAGCGGCTAGCAGGTGGAGTTGCACACCCCGGTCACGGCGGGCTTCAAGGTTGGGCGCCAACGGTCTCTTGCCTGGCACTGCCCCCCACCTCCTGCCTCAGTGTCCCCAACAGCCCCACGGCAGGGCCAGCAGCGAGGTGGGTGTCCAGGCGGGTGACATCTGTACCCCTGGGTGCAAAGGGCCGGCGTGGGGTTCCTGACTCCAGGCCTCTGCACGCGCTGTCCCTCCACTAAGAATTCCCTCTCCCTAAACTTAGCATCTACCTAACATGCTCAACATCGGTGCCGCCTCCTCCAGGCAGCCCCCAGCCCTGCTTTCCTTCTGCACTCCCGCCTGTTGAGAAGGATGGGGGCAGTGTGGGGGACACAAGTCGGGCGTTCCAGCTTGCTCTGGGGCAAGCTCTGCCACCACCCTGGCCTCAGTTTCCCCAAAGAGAATGGGGCTTGACGTGAAGAATCCCCACACCCTCCTCTCAGCACCCCCAAAGTTCCACCCGCCACCCCCCCCCGCAGCCCCCCAGAGTTCCACCCGCCGCCCAGTTTGGAGGCATCCTGGGCTCCACTCCCAGCCCCAACACTGCCCTCCTGTGAGACCCTGTGAGCCCCACACCGCCCCCTCCTATCTAGAACCCAGAAACCTCCTGAGCCCCGGAATCCGGTGGCCTCCGGGTCTCCCTCCTGGGTGCCTGCACTCCTGACACCTCAGTCCCCTAGCCCTGCCTCCAAGCCTTTGCCCTGAGGTCCCCCAGACGCAGCCCACAGGCCCCTTCCTCCAGGGAGCCCCCTGACCCAGCCTCGTCTGTGAGGATAGAGGTCAGTCAAGGGAGGGACTGGCGGCTCCCCTCCCCTCACTGCCTCAGGCGATGGTGGCAGGAGCCCTTAGATCTCCCGGCTGTGGTCCCCAGGGTCCCTGTCATGTAACCGGCGGCCCGGACCAAGCGGGGCACCAGGGGGGGCCCTGAGAGGGGCTCATTAGCACATAAAAGACTTGAACAGGGAGGAATGGGGGGGTCCCCCACACCGCTCCTGCCTCCTCCCTCCCTGCACAGGCAGGGGAAACTGAGGCCCCATCAGAGTTGGCAGCACGTGGGCGCAGGCTGCTCCAATCCCGGCCCTGGCACTGCCTCTGGGCCTGGCACAGCCGCCGCCACCCTGGTCTGCAGGGGTGAGTCCACCACCGGCCCCACGCTGAGTGCACTAATTGGCACAGCAACTCGAGAGAGGTTGGTGGAATTATCAGATGGCATTGGCCCGGCCCCCCGCCACCCCGAGATGCCGCGCCAGGCGGGGCTGAGGGTTCCTGGGACTCCAGGGGTGAGAAGGGGCAAGCAGGCCTGCTAACTCGCACCTCAGTTTCCCCACTAGTGATCCGGCATGAAGATCTCCAGAGCAAAGAATTTCAAGGCAGGGGGGGCGGAGGCGGTGAAGGCACCCTCCAGCCCTTCCCTACCTGGTTGGATTCGCCCAGGGACGGAGAGCCTCCCGGGCCTCCTTCATCCCTGTGGGCCCAGCACAGAGGACAGTGGGAGGGGGTGTTGCAGGGAAATCTCCCCAGGGAACCAGGCTTGGGGGGCAGGGGTCCGTCCAGGGCTTCGGAACCTTGCAGTTCTGGGCTAGGGTCTGGATTTCAGCCCTTGGGTCTCGAGGCCCATTCTCCTCTCAGAGGCTCCCTTTCCCCTCTGTGCAGGAGGATGGTCCTCCCGGCTGTTGGACACTCGGGATGCGTCCGCACAGATGCGGGGGCAGCCCCCAAACAGGCTCAGATGGAAACGGCTTGACCTCAGCCCACCCCTTGGGCTACCCCATTGGCCGGCCGGGCACAGGCGTCTCATTGACCCGCTGGCCCCTCGGGCACGATCGATGCAGAAGCTGCTCCAGCCTTTTTGAAGTCATTTTCGTTCCTGCCCAGCCCAAGTGAAAGCCCATTGATCAGGCGGTCGATGGCAGCCAGGCTCAGCTCCTACCTGGGACTGCCCGCACCCAGGTCACCCCGCAGGGGAGGCCTCCGTGGAGGAACCACAGGGACATCTGGGCTCCCCACCGCCCTCTGGCTTCAGTTTCCCCTCCTGTCCCAGCAGTGATCCCCAGGGAGCCACATTCAACCCAGAAAAGGAACCTGGCTCCTAGCAGGAGGCTTCGTGAGACAGAGCAGCCTCGGAAGGTGAGCCCACAGCACCAGCCCTGTCGGTCCCCCGCCGGCCTCTTGGTTCCCCAATGGTGCCTCCTTCCCCGGCGTCTGACACCACCGTGTTCTCTCCTCCCGTTTTGCCTTCGGTAAAACGTCAGAGACCGAGGCTTCTGTGTGGCTGAGCGGCTGGGTGCCCAGGCCCCTCCAGGATGCAGCGAGGGTCTGCCAGGGCCCAGCCTCCCCATATCCCAAGCTCGCTCTTCTGAATGCAAAGCAGACCCTGTAACACGTCGGCAGCGGCTCAAACCCCTCCATCCATTCTTGATCCTCAGAATAAAATGTACACTCCTCCAGGCCTATATGGCCCATCCGCTCAACCCTCCTCATCCTCCTCTCTCCCAGCCACACGGGCCTCCCAGCTGTTCCTCTTCCCACTGCTGCAGTGCTGTTCCCTGTGCCCCGCCCCATATCACATCTGTTCCTTTACAGGGTTTGCTGTCTGAATCCTGGATCCTGAGGTTGGCCTTCTCTGTCCCTTCCCCAGGGCCCTACACAGGCCCTGCATACAGTGGCACTCAATATGTGTTTCTTGCCTGAATGAGTGAATTAAAAAGGTCAAAAGGTGAGGACTTTGAAATGCCAGAGTTGTCGGCAGCAGCCCGCAGGTGTGTGTGTTGGGGGGCAGGTCCTAGGGGAACCCCCACCCCCAGCTCTGGCTGCTGGCGTGGGGCCATTTTTTTCCCTTTGCGTCTCTGAAACAGCGGCGGCCTTGCTGTGTTGGCATTCCCGGTTCCAAGTTGGCGAGCGAGCCTGAGGCGGGCGCGTTGCCCCTGTTCAGGGTGGCGCCTGCAGCGGGGAGGGGGCCCCCACCCCAAAACTGCGCCTGGGGAGAGGCAGACAAAGCCTTAGCTTCCTCCATTAGTGATAAAGCCTCGATATGCAAATCCTCTCTGGGAGCAGCAGAGAGAGACTGAAATTCTCACTAAGGGGTTAATGACTGAATTGGGATTTTTTCCCAGACAGAGCGGGGTGGCAGCTTTTACTCCTCCGGGTTCCCTCTGCCGGCCACACCTTCCCCCCACGCTTGCTCAACCTGCGGGTGCCAAAGTCCACGCCTCCAGGCAGCCCTCCAGGCCCCAGGCAGAGCCTCACCTAGGCAGAGCCTCACCCTGCTGCCCACCCGGGCGGGCCTCCCGGCTGTCACCCGCTTCCAGCAAGCGGCCTGGAGCTAATTAGCTCCAATCGAGCAATTGTCAAGTCATTAGACGCTAATAGCTAAGCGACTAATTAGGAATCTCACCCTGAACTGGGTTGGGGTGGGCTGGGCCGCCTTCCAGGACTGGAAACTGAGGCAGCGGTGTGGCCGGCAGCCAGGACCCCGTGGGTGGGCAGGTGGACGCCTGCGCCCGTCCCCATCTCTCTTCCAAGGTAGAGAAGCTCCCGGGGAGGCCCAGGCCGGCCAGATGAGCAGGCAGCCTGGGTCCTGAGGCCCAGCGTGGGGCTGAGGTCGCCTATCCCCTCCTGCCACCCCCAGCAAGACCTGCTGGGATGACAGCACCCACACCAGCAACCACACCTGGCTTTTCCAGGAACCAAAGAGATGTCCCCCGCGACTGAGGTGTGGCGCTTTTCCTCCTGCCCAGGACCTGGGTGGGACCTGAATGGAAATCAGCCCCCAGGATGGTGCAGGGTCTGCCTGAGAAAGGACAAGTATGGCCTTGTGGTGCATGAGGGTAAACTGAGGCAGGGCCCTAGAAATGAAGCAAAAGAGGAAAAATGCAACCGCAGGGAAAGGTAGACCGGGCAGGGTCGGCCCCACCTGGGCCTCCATCACCGTGGGCGTGGGTGGCCCCGGTACAGAGTGCGGCGGGCGCAGTTGCCATCAGTCACCCACCTTCCGGCCCCTCCCAGGGCTGTTCCTGGCTCCCCCTGGGCCTGCCCCAGGTGGGGACACCCTGGACTGTGCCCAACTTCCGGGTGGCCTTGGGTGAGTCACCATCTCTCAGGGTCTTGGCTGCTCTGTCCATAAAGTGGGGGCCACCGACTCACAGGGTAGGTGGATGAGGGATGCACGGAGGTTGGGGGCCGCGCCACTGAGTCTCTTGGCCAGACCTCACACCAGCCTGGTCTGGGAACAGGCGTGGCACGAGCCCCCCCCATCAGGGCCGGCTCGGCCACAGAGTTCAAACGCCTGCTTGAGGTTAAAGCAAAAACCCCGCCGGCTCGTCTGGTCCTCTGCAGGCTCCCAGCCGTGTGTCTGGGGCGACGGGTACGGTGGGCACAGGGATGGGAGGGGCTCAGCCCTTCCCCCAGCAAGGTACAAAGCCCAGCTTTCCCTGAGGACCCATCTGCAAAAGAGGCCGGTCCCACACACAGGACCGCAGGGCAAGGCCTGGCGCATCCCGGTTCCCGAGGAGGAGAGAAGCCGTGTCCCAGGGAACACACGGCCACCGGGGCAGGACCCTCGTGGATGACAAGGAGACCACCAGCTCCACAGAAACGCTGCCATCCAGACCCCCATGAATGCACAACCCGCTGCCTCCGCTGTGACCCTGAGGGACCCACGTCGGGCCGGTCCCCTGCAGACCTGTGGAGACGTCAGCCCAGAGACGGGGGAAGGTCAAATCCCACTGCGTTCACGACCCCCCACCACAGAGCCTCTGTTCCCTTCTCTGCAAACTGAGGCCGCCCAGGGAGGCCCGAGGTGGAGGCGGACGCCTGGGCCACTCGTGGCACCCCAGGATGCGCAGACACGGGGCAGACAGAGACCAAAGAGACTGTGAGACACAAAGACCACGGAGCCTCGGCGGAAACCTCCTCCCCACCACAGGATCTGCCTCGGTTTCCCTTCTGGGGCGGGGACGCTACACCCCTGGGACTACCCTCAGGCCTTTGCCCGTGCACACCAGGCCCTATCAGACGAGCTGCACCCACCGCAGGGCTCCGTCACCCCTGCTTCACGGAGCAGGCCTGGGGGCTCCAGGCTGCTGAGCCACCTGCCCGACGTCACGGCCAGAGAGTCTGGGCACCCCACGGCCTCCAGGACCCCATCTTCAGGCCCCGAATCCCCCAGGCCCACCGCCCGGCTCTCCTAGCCCCCCAGTGCCGAGTGAACCAGCTTCTCTCAAACAAAACAAAAAACCCTCATGCAGCAAAACACGGCATCACCCCCTTCAAAGCTGCCTCCCCCAGAGGCTGAGGGACGCCGGTGGAGCCACGGGGAGCTGGATGCTACATTGACCTCGGCCCTCTGCCGGGGGGCAGCTCCTCCCTCGGGGACCGAGCCCTCGCCCAGGTCACCGTTTTCCAACTGGTGTTTGAGGGGAGCCCAGCTGCTGTCCACACCCGAGGGCCACTGGGTCCGTGGGGAACCCCAGGAGGGTGGCCGAAGCCCAGAGATGCCCGGTGTGGGCAGGCGCCTACCCAGTGCCCGCAGCCCAGTCCACATGGCTGCAGATTTCCAATAAGAAGGTGAGGACTCCCGGGGCCCGCAGGCCCCTGCGTCCACCCTGCTCTGAGGTTCAATGGCCGTCTGCACTTGGGCCCTGGTCCCATCCCCAGGGGATGGAGGAGAGGGAGGGCCAGCAGCGGGGTTGCTGTGGGCTGTGCCAGGGCCACCACTGCCCCCACACTGCCAGCCCTCTAACAGCCAGTGCTGCCCCCAGGCAGACACGCTTACATGCACCCCACACACAGACACGTACACACACCTGCACAGATGAAATGCATGCATGCCACAGGCAGACACGCACAGGGACCTCGGACACTGCAGACGTTCTGTGCACGGGCACGCACGTGCAAACACGGGTGCTATACACAGGCACACACATGCACCTCATATGCAATCACGCAGACACGTGCAAACACACCAGAGCTGTGCCCTGTGGCTTCACGCAGCCTCCTGCCACACACAGACACATGTAACCTGCAGCCGGATACGACTCCAAGGCGTACCTGCACACCACCTCCTCCCCCGCCCCACACGCAAACACACAAGAGCAGCCGTGGGGATGCACACGCAGTGTCGTGAGCAGGACAGGTGAGGGCAGCCGGCCAGGCCCAAGCCCCGGACGCCCCAGCCCAATGCGGCCCGGCTGGGAACAGGCCCAGAGACGCCTAGCTGCCAACTCAGGTGTATCCAGCCCAGGTCGGGGGTGGGTCGGACAGACGCTGTGCAGTCACCACGGGGGGTGGCAGGGCCGGCTGGCCAGACCACCGAACGGGGCCCCACCTTATAGCGGCTCGAGGAGGTGGGTGCGGGGCCCCCTGGGTGCAGGCAGCGCACCTCACAGCAGGGAGGGTGTGATGTGGAAACAGACCAGTTATGGCCTGGGCACAGGTGCCAGGCCAATGGGCAGAAGGGCAGCTGGTGATGCTGCGGCACTGCCCGGGCCTGCAGGCCCATCAAGCACACGGAAGCACACGGTCCCGTGGTGCCCACGCTGCTGTCTGCCCCCCATCGCAGCCGCCCCCATCTCCCAGTGCCTTTCTGTAGGCCCCTCTCAAAGACTCGGGGTCCCTGCATCCCCCACACATCTGCCCGACCCCATCATCCCTCCCCGGCCAGCCCAGCCTCATACAGGCCTGCTGGCTGATGCCAACTCCACTCCCCAGGCCGATGCCCCCCCACAGAGTCCCCTTGGATACGGAGGCCCAGCGCCACCCCCTGCCATGCCCGACACCCCGCCACCCAGGCCCGGGTCACGGGCAGGTGCCCTGGACACCAGATCTGAGAACTGCAGAGACTCCCGATGTCGGCAACGAAGCCCCGATTCTGGCCGGATCCCGGCTTCCCCGGAAGGTGCTCACCCAGCCCTGGGCCCCACTGCGGGGTGTCGGCTCCGTTCCCAGCAACCCTGGACACCGCAGGCAGGCGAGGAAGGAGGAGGCAGCCCCGGTGCTGCCCAGGTCAGCTGTTCAGACCAGCAAGGCCGTTCCCTCGGGCAGCAGTCTGAGCTGGGCAACCAGGTCAGACCCAGAGCAACAGGAGGTGGCTGGGCCAAGCCAGGCAGCGGGGAGGCCACTTCCTTCTCCTGGCCGGGGATCCTGCCCGCAGCCTGCAGCCCTGTGGCAGGTGGGGCAGCAGGGCGGCCCTGGCGACCCCCTTCCTCCCCCGGTTCCCGGGTCCTCCTGTGTTTGGCGTTTGCTAGAACAAAGGACAGGCCATGCTGGGGACGGGAGATTCCGCAGCTGAAACCAAAAACTTGGGCCAGGGAAGCGCTGCCCGCTGGACTCCCCGCACGGCCAGCGACAGCCTTAATCAAACCCACATGTGACCGGCACAGTGGGCGGCTCAGGGACCCGCTCTGAGGTGGGCCAGCCGTCCCCCAGTGGCCCAGGGTCCCTGCCCTC
>NC_045454.1:51606703-51645494 GCF_002776525.5 Piliocolobus tephrosceles
GGGAGGGGCCCGGGCTCCGGCCTTTGTCCCGCCCGAGCGCCGGGAGGGCCGCGGGCGCCCCCTCCCGCCGTGCCCCAGCCGCACGGGGACAGGGCGGGGGTCTCCAGCCTGCGCCCGCCCCCTGCCCCGGGCAACCCCGTCGCAGGCTCATCCCCCGGGGCCTGCCCCAGCGACGCCGACTCAGCGCGCCCCCCGCCGGCATCCGCGTGGCCCGGCCGCGGTCTCCGAGCAGCGGGGGCGCACCCTGCCTCCCGCGCCCCCCAAGTACTCCTCCCGGCCTGGCCCTGGGTCCCGGGCCTCTCACCTGCCCGGTTCCAGCGCTATCCGCAGCCTCACAAACCCCGACGCACGCGTCCCAAATCGGGCTCGGCCAACTCCAGCCTCCCTGCGGGGGTCCGGGCAGAGTTTCAGAGGGGCGCTGGCCAAAGTCCAAAGCTGCTCGTGCTGCGACCTCCCTGGGGCCCTCCTGGGAGTCGCCTCTCCGGACCGCGCTGTTCCCTAGGGATGGAGTAAGTCCCTACCTCAGCCCTAAGGGTGCCGGGCGCATAGTAGGTGGACCGGTGCGGAGTCTGAGCAGCTGGGGATCGGATCCAAGAAGCTCAGAGTGAAGCCGGTCTCTACGCAGGAATCCTGCAGCAGGGGAGGGCCGCTGCCCAGGGGCACAGCTTATGCAAGGGCCTGGGGTCTGATCTGTTTGGGGAATGCCGAGTGATTTCTCCTCCCGGGAGGCTGACACAGGCGAGGAACTGGGGGCCTGGCCTCTATTTTGTCTTTTTTCCAATCCAGACAGGGTCTGGCCATGTTGGCCCTGCTGGTCTTGAACTCCTGGGCTCAGGCGATCTTCCGGCCTCAGCCTCCCAAAGTGCTAGGATTACAGGCGCGAGCCACTGCACGTGGCCTGCCCTCTGTTTTTACCCTTATTCATGCCACAGCCTCCCTCACCAGACTCTGAGCTTGTGGAGGGTACGCTGCCACCAAGTGCTGGCTGGACTTTACTGGCGATGCCCAGATCGTGTTGTGCCTCTCTGAGTTAGTTTCGTTCACCAGGCCCAGTGCAGGAGAGGGAACCGCAGTGCAGGCGCTGACAGCCCTTGGACCCGAACGTCCCTGTATGAGGCATTACCCAAACTCCTTGCAGGGACCGTGAGCCCAGAGATGGTCAAGCTAACCTGTGCCCCAGCAAGGTGGGGTGGGGACGGGACCCACCACCGCCCCACAGCGCTGAGATGTGGTGGGCTTTGTCCTGTGTCTCCTGCAGCGTGCCCTCCTCCCCCCACTCCCCAGCAGGCCACACCACCCTTCTTTTGTTCGGGCCTTGTCCTGTTGGGAAGTCCTTCCACTTTTTCTTCCTGTTAAAATCCTGCTCTTCCAGAAAAGTCTGTCCCACCCAGTGCTCTAGCGTCCCTGCCAGGACAAGGTTCTCAGTTCTCTGCCCTCCAGGGAGCTCAGCCCATTTGTTCTGAGCTCCAGGTCTCGTCCGCTGACCCCACTACAGACATCCCAGGCTGAAGGCCCAGGGCTGGCCGGGTGTCTCTTCAGTGAAGGGTGAGAACCTGTCCCAGGTGGTGGCTAAGGCAGGCCCTGAGCCACCTGCCAGGCCCTCTGGACAGACTCAGTGCCCCTGGAGTGAGGGCCTGCGGTTCTACCCACACAGGGCTCTGCGGCCCACGTAGGCTGGACAAGCGTCCCAGGCGGCTTGGTCTGGTTGGGCTCTTTGAGGGAGGGGGATGGCCACTCCCGGAGACCAGCACCTTCGGAGCAGAGGTGCGGCGGCTGCACCCCAGCACAGGACAAGGAGCCGTGAGCCTGGGGTCTTGGCGTGCCTGGCCCCAGCATGCCACCCGGCAAAGGTGGGAGTTCTGGAAGCTTCCCTCTGCCCTGGGACCAGAAGCCCCCTCTTGCTTCAAGGGATCTCATGCCTGAGCAGGGGTGGGCCAGGGTTGGGAGGAGGGCACCTCTTCTCAAACCAGGACTGGGACCTGCACAGGTGGGAGCTGGAAGGGCACCACCTCCACCCAGGCATGACAGGGCCACTCATTTGCATGCAGGGGCCACCGAGGCGAGAGCCGCCACCACCGCCACCGCTGAGCGGATTTGAGCAGAAGCTCCGTTTTCCTTCTGTTCTTGTCTCTCTCTCAAGGTCAGAGCCCAAGCAGGGACGGGAACAAAGGCGGTGCGTCCCCCATTCAACCTCCCCGCGCCCGCTGGCCGCTCCTAGAGGAAGGACCTGGGGAGGGAAGGGGAGGGCATGGCGTCTCCAAAGCCTGGCCCCGGGTGAGGCTGCCCTAGCGAAGCCCGACCCGGTCATGGGGCCACTGTGGGGGTCCAGCAAGCCCTGTTCCCTCCTGGGGCTGGGGGCTGTCCCAGCTTTGGGACGCGGCCATGGCCGGAGATCACTCTAGAGTAAGCTTCCTGTGGAGCTGAGGGTCAGAGGTCAGGCTCACGCTGGGGACAGGGGTCAGCCAAGGTCAGGGGCTATCCAGGGTCGCCCTCAGTCCCCGGTCCAGAGCCAGTGCAGGGCTTGATGGGGTCTGGCCCCGCCCCCTGCTCTGCACTCCTGGGCCTGGGGTCTACCCGGACTTGGGAAGGGGTGGACTTGCCCAGCCCATGCCCAGCACCCGCTGCCCACTGCCCACAGGGCCAGGCCACAGGGCTTGGCATCAGCGTCCCGCAGCCCCTCAGCCTTCAAAGGCTGCGACGCCAGGAGGAAGCTAAAAATATGCGGGGAGAATTTCTCATTACAGAATAAATTGGACCCAGTCCGCAGCCTGCCCTGGTGCCAGCCAGCAGCCTTCAGAAGCCCCATCTCAGCCAGGCAAGGATCAGGCGGCGGGGGTCACGGGGCGCCGGGGGCTGGGCAGGTCGTGGGCTCCACTCTGGGCGGGAGCCCGACGACTGTCCATCGTCCCAGCTGCGAAGCACGGAGCTGGGGTCTGCACTTTGCCCCAGGGGTCAGGGCGTTTCCCCTGGGCTGGGTCACTGTCCTTGAAAATAAAAACGTATCCCTTTCTCCAGCGGGTCACATGAAAATCCCCACCCCGTCCTCCAGCCACGGACCCAAGATTCCTGCAACCCCTGCAGCCGGTGGGGGAAAGGAACAGGCACACAGCCCTATTTCCCAGCTCACCCTCCTCCCCAGGTCCCACCCTTCCCACTCTCCTCCCTGCCTCCTCCCCTCCCTCCTCCCTTCACACCTTTCCCCTCCCTCCCTTCACACCCCCCCCCTCCTCCCCCTCCCTTCCTCCCCCTTCCTCTCTCCCTCATCCCACCTTCCGGTCCAGGGCCTGAACACAGACCCGTTCTCCAGTGTCCAGACGCCACCAGCGTCCAGAACTTCCCATACAAAGGAAATGTCCCTGCCCCCACCACTCGCTGTCCGGAGCAGGAGCTTCTGGCTCCCCACGGGGACTGAGGCCCCAGACCTCTCCCCACGGAGACTGAGGACCTCTCCCCACGGGGACTGAGGCCCTGCACCTTCAGTTTTATGTAACTTAATGAAGAAACGTGAATAGCCCCGTGTGGCTTTGTGTCCCACAGCAAAGCACTGGGTGCTTCTCAGGGTCTGGCTGGCCTGGGACAGGGAGGTCAGTGGCCTCAATGTGGGGGCAGTGGTGGCTCAGGCCCCCCCCAGAGGAGACGGGCACCTGGGGGTGAGATCCCTGGAAGTGGGGAATCGAGGGTACGGGGGTCTCAGCACCCTCAGTTGCCTGCCAACCCCCAAGTGACTGATTTGGCGCACGGGGTTGCATCCCTGGGACACCCTGGCACCAGGGCGGCGGAGGAGCCCCGTCTTTGTCTCCCCAGGACGAACGTCGGGCCCCAAGCTGCGGGCACAAGCCGGCACCACAAGGAACCTGACACATCCAGCCCTCGAGGCCACGTCCCCAGCGCCCACCCGTCCCTATTTCACAGGCAGGGAAGCCATGCAGTGAGTCCACCGGACTCCAGGCTGGGCCAGACCCACTGCTGAGGCAGAGACCCCCGCCCAGAGGCAGGGGTCTGATACGCTGCTTATCCAGTGGGCACACCGAGGAGCAAGGGTGGGGGGCGTGGGTCTGAGACACCCCCTGGCATGGGGTTAGGATCTCAGCAGGTCACACCCATGTGTATGATCGCGTGTCCCGTGGGGCTGCAGACGTCCCATCCGTGGGGCTGTGTTGCTTATCGTGTCTGCGAAGCTGTGTTTTGTTGGTGCCTGTGCCTGCATGGGGGAGGTGGAGGATGCCACTGCCCACCCCCCAAACTCCCAGGCACCCGCACACACACGCACTCCCACTGGCACACACGTGCGTGCACACACACATAGGCCGAGCACTGGCCAGGACCTGGGGACTTTCATCTTTCGCCGACAGGCCCCTCTCCGGCTCTTAGCCTGGGAGGACCCCTGACTAACAGTGCATTAACCTTGGGGGGCTGCCAATTACTCTGCACCAACACGGGGTGTAGCGGGCTGACGGGCCCTGACAGGCAGAGGGGGTGGAGGCAACAGAGCTCCCCTCCCTGCCCAAGGGGGCGGCGGCGGCGCCTGGGCTGGGGGCTGCGGCACGTTCTGACTCCGGATGGCAGAGCGCGGGTCTCTCCTGACCTCATTAGAGTAATTAATGTGCCTTTTGAAGCTGGTGAAAGCGCTCAGAGCTGTGGGATGGGGGGCGCAGATCACAGGGTGGGGGCCGGGGCCGGTGTCTCTGTGCCTGTTGAAAGCACATCCCAGAAGGTCAGACATGGAGACAGAGACGGACACAAAGTGAAGGAGGCAGATGGAGAGATGCGAACGGGAGAGTTTGGAGACAGACGCAAGGGCCAGACAGATGGGGAACAGCAGACCCCGGGGCAGAGGTGTCACCTGCTTGTCCCCAGTCCCACACAGTCAGGCCGAGCCAAGCTGCCCCCCCCCACCTGCAGTCTCGGGGGCCTCTCTCAGTCTGTGGCCTCACTTTGACGGTTGCTTCCCCAACCCTCCCTGCAGGATTCCCCTAAAGAACAGGTTGGGGTGGGCAATCAGTGAGGACTTCCTGGAGGTGGCGGCTGAGGCCAGGGCGGAGAAGGACCTGCGGTACTGGAAGGGGAAGGTGAAACGTGAGCAGTCTTGGCAGGGTCTGGTCAGATGGAGATGCCCAAGGGAGCAGATGGTACCAGGACAGGGGACCCTGGTCTGAGGAGGCGACAGCCCCTCTCAACCCTGGCAGCGGCACAGGCAGGGTCGGCAGGTCCGCGAGATGCACAAACCTGAGGGACTGCCCATCCCCTGGTGGACGTGGGGACACGGTGGGCTCAGGAAGTGGGGTGACAAATGGGCTGTGCCCGACCGGCTTTCCCACATGAAGGGTTAGGACCAGGGAGACAGCGAGGGGACTGGGCGGCCCAAGGCTGCCACCTGGTGGCGGCTCCAGCTAGGTTGCCTGGGGGAGACCTCAGGCTGTGGGTACCCACCTACCATGGTCTCTCCAAGGCTAAACTCATGGGGGACAGGGGGACAGGCCAGAACTGGACTCCGCACAGACACAGACCCCTGCAGGATGAACAAGGCCCCAGGGAAGCTGATTAAGGCCCCAGGGAAGCTGATTAAACGCCTTGCCGGAGATGGGGTCTCAGGCTCCACCTTCTACAGGAAACTGATGGGGGAGGGGTACCGCACATGGGGGCCCAGGCCGCGGGCAACTCCAGCCTCCTACAGCACAGCTCTGGGACTCCCCGGATTCACTGCCAGAGGTATCCGTGAGGTGATGTGGGGATCCTCCAGGGAAGGGCCCATGACCCAGCTGAAGATGGCACAGAGAAGGGGGCCCTGCAGCAGGGGCGCTGACAGATGGAATAGGACTTTCCTCTAGGAAAAGAAGTGCTGACAGGCAGGGCCTGATCCCAGGCAGCTGGAGATGGGTTCCTCACCTGGGGGCAAGGCTGCAGAACCCAAGCATGGTTGCAGACAGACCAAGGCTGGCTTGAGCCCTGCTCCACCACCCACCCCTCCACTGGCCGCACCAGTATGCACGGGTCTGGAGATGGCATGGGGTCAGCACCAGCTGCAGAGACATGGCTGCATTTATTGTTCCCAGCCCAGTGGGAAGGCGTTCCCAGAAAGGTCCCTTGGGTCACCTGCCCACCCAGCCTCGGTTCTGGGCTGCCATGCCCCCACGGGGGTAGGGGAGAGACACAAGTCACAGTCAGGCAAGGGGGCCTCAGAGTCCTGGGCAGCGGCTGTCGGGGCCCCTCCGGTCTTCACCTGGGACCCTTGGCCAGGCTGGGGCAGCATCCAGGAGGCGAGGCTGTGTGGTCCGGCGGTAGGTGCAGGTGGCAGTAGGCAGGCAGGCTGCACAGGTTCCAAAAGGAGCTCTCGGGTTGGCACTGGGTGAGGCCAGCCCCAGGGCCAGCAGGGGAATGAGCGGTGGAGCGGGGGGTTGCTGGGCACTGGGGTGGGTCCCATCTCCTGTCCTTCCCTCATGGCCGCCGGAAAGGCCGCCTCCCTGGCTCAGCATCTGGAAGCAGGGGGTCAAGGGTGAGAGGTGAGGGGTGAAGGGTCCACCCCGCCAGGCAGAGGCCCACCCAGGTCAGGTAGGAGCAGGCAACCTGTCCAGGCCCCCTCGGCCCACCCTTCCTCCCCTGGCCTCCTGGGCCCTGCTCAACTGTCCACCCTGGGGAAGAGGCCCCCAGCCAGGAGGTAGAAAAAACCTGGGAGGGGTTCCCAGAATGGAGTAAGACCTTGGGGAGGGATCCCAACGCCACCCTCCCTGCAGGCTCGGAAAGTCACACTGTCCCCAGAGGCCGCCCTGTCCCCTGGTCTCCTAGACTCCATGCCTGCCACCCTCAAAAGGCCAAGGTCCCCCCAGCAGCCACACTGCAGCACAACACAGCCATCAATCCCTGCCCAGAACCCCGCTAACCCAATACCCGCCTCTACACCCAGGCCTACCCCTGGCCCGCCGACATCTGCCCAGCCTCCGCCTCTGTCCCTGCTGTTCCCTCGGCCTGAGACACTCTTCCAGGAGCCAGCCCCATTACGTACCAGGGAGAGGCCCTCCCTAGCGCTGCCCGCTCAGAAGCATCCTACGGTCAATTTTGCACCTGACTTAGACCTCGTCTCTCAGGGAGGGGCCCAGATCGAGCATCCGCTACCCTAAGCCCTGCAGCCGCTTTCCCGTCTGAAAGATGCAAGAAAGCTGAACGCGGTGGCTCACGCCTGTAATCCCAGCACTCTGGGAGGCCAAAGCAGGAAGATCACCTGAGGTCAGGAGTTCGACACCAACCTGGCCAACATGGAGAAACCCCGTCTCTACTAAAACTACAAAAACTAGTCGGGCGTGGTGGGTACCTGTAATCCGAGCTACTCAGTAGGCTGAGATGGGAGAACTGCTTGAACCCAGGAGGCGGAGGTTGCAGTGAGCAGAGATCATGCCATTGCCCTCCGGCCTGGGCAACAAGAACAAAACTCCGTCTCGAAACAAAACAAAAACTTAGCTCAGGTGCGGTGGCTCACGCCTGTAATCCCAGTTCTTTGGGAGGCCCAGGCAGGTGGATCACCTGAGGTCTGGAGTTGGAGACCAGCCTGGCCCACATGGTGAAATCCGTCTCTACTAAATACAAAAACTTAGCCGGGCATGGTGGTGGTGGGTGCCTGCAATCCCAGCTACTTAGGAGGCTGTGGCAGGAGAACTGCCTGAACCCCGGAGGCAGAGGTTACAGTGAGCTGGGATCGTGCCACTCCACCTCAAAAATAAATAAATAAAAAATTTAAGTTAAAAAAAAAAAAAAAAGTTGCAAATAGAGGCTGGGAGAAAGGATGAGCCCTGCCCAGGGAGGCCATGGCCTGACCACTGCTATCAGCTGTGACTGCAGAGACCACTCCATCGCTTGCCCAAGTCACCGGATCCTGCTGAGTCTCCAGCCCAGCCTGCCCACCGAGGCCCCAGAGCTGGGGAAGGGTGCACACCATCTCAGATTCCTCGACTCAAAGACCGTCTCCTCATCGCTGTCCAGCGAGGCCATCTCGGTGGGGTCCTCGGTGTTTGCCAGGAGTCCGTATCGCCTCCGCTGAGGCTTCTTCAACCTGGAAGGAGGTCCAGGTATTGCCAATGGTCCCTCCCTGCCAACCCTGCCTCCTCCTTCCCTCAGGACCCTCACTGCCGTCCTCTACTGGATCCCCCAGCCCTGCTGCAGACCTCCCTGGTTTTACTCTGCCTGTTTCTTTCATGTCCTAATCGCCAAGTGATTACCACTCTCTCCCAAGGCGGTGACAGTCAGAAAACACGTGCCCTAGCAGGCCCTCCCATCTCCCCTGTGCCAGGACCCCAGAAGAGGCACGCTGATGTCACTCCCGTTGCACCGATGAAAAGACTGAGGCTCACCCAGGGGTGAGACTTCGCCAAACACAACAGAATGGAAGGCTGTCTCAGTGCCAAGCCACTGGTGGCCCCAGCAGCCAGGGAGGCAGGGAGGGTGCAGGGCACAGGCAGGGGAGAGCGCCCAGCAGGTGCTTCCACAGGAAGGGGTGTGGGGCACAGGGGAGGCTCTGCACAGGGCCCCTAAAAAGCAGCATAGCCAGGCACATGGCTCACATCTATAATGCCAGCACTTCGGGAGGCCGAAAAAGAAGGATCACTTAAGCCCAGGAGTTCAGACCAGCACAGGCAACATGGCGAGACCCCATCGCTACAAAAAAACTTATAAAAAATGATAAGCGGCTTGACTTTGGCAGGGTGGTGACGCGGAGGGATAACGTCCTCGCTGTGTCGCTCCCACCCGGAAGCAGCAGCCACACTGGGTAGTCAGAAGCCCAGAGGAAACTGGGCCCACAGGCCAGGGAAGCCGGTGGGGGCCCGACCAGGCAGATGCCCCTCCTGTCCAGGGGCTGCCTACAGCTGGACCCCCGCGAGGGTCTGGGGACGCAGCCGCACCTCCCGGGCTGTGGGAGCACCCAAGGCGGGCACGTGGCCGACGCTGGCGAAGGCCCAGCTTCAGTGGGTAGAGGCACAAAGGAAACGAATCGGGACTCCACGGAAGGGTCGCGGCTGCAGGCGGGAGGATGAGAGCGAGGACCGGCATCCGGCGACAAGGAACCAAGGAGGATCCCTCGCCCCGCCAGGGCCTGACCCCTGCCCGGCACGCTCCGGCTTCGGTGGCTCCATATGGGAAATGGGCAGCGTCACCCCCGAGTTAAGAGGCGGCGACGCTGGGCACCCCGACGCCCAGGCGCAGGCTGGATAGCGGGCGAGTCACGTGGCCCTGCCCCGCCTACACCACGTGACCATCCCCGCACAGCTCCGCCCACGCCCACTCCGACAGGACGGGAGGGAGGGGAGGACCCCGCGGCCCGGCACGTGACGCACGAGGAGCGCGCTAATTGGCCACGGCTGGGAGACGGTGCCCGTGTGCGCCTGACGCACCTGAACGCCCGGATGAGGAAGTAGAGCACGGCCAGGCCGCAAAAGCCCAGGATCACGTAGAAAGAGCGCTTCACCGCCGAGCCCGACGACACCGGCGGACCCGCGTGCGTGCTGTTATGCGGAGCGCCCGGCTGGCTCCCGTTCGTCACGACCAGCGGCGGCGACAACGTGACCTGCGCGGGGCGCGGCGGCGAGCTCTCTTTGGCACCGCACGACAGCGCCGCCAGCAGCAGCGCCAGCGGGAGCAGCAGCAGCGGCGGCGGCGGCGGCTGCAGCACGCGCGGCCCCATGGCCCGGCGGAAGCGGTGGCGGCGCCCCGCCCCTATGCACGGCTGTCAGTCAGGCGCGCGGTGATGATGCCGGCCAATGGGGCGCGGGGGCGGAGCTTGACGCCCCGCCCCTCCTCCGCCTGGTGAGCCCCCGCGCTACCCACAGTGCCCCGCGCGCCCGCCGCTGAGCTTCTTTCGTCGTCAGGCTCCAGGAGCCAGTGCGGAGGCCCGCAGCCCGCCCGTGGGAGCCCTGGCAAGGCGCCGCAGGCAGAGTCCAGGATTACCAGCCCGGCGTGCGGGGGCGTGGCTTCCGAGGAAATCGGGCTGGTAGCGGGGGAACGGGGAGGACGCCTGGACCTCAGGACCTCGGGCCGCTCATTCCCACCCACCTCAGGGCGGCCCCCGCCGCTCCTGCCCCGGCCTCACAGATAGTGAGGACGCCTCGGCTGTGTCCGGGGCCCAGGAAGGAGGCGCCCCCGTCCACAGCCTGCTGCAGGGGAGCTGGGGCTCGGCCCAAGACGGGGCCCGACAGCGTCTGCGCGGCCGCCGCGCCCCCGAAGCCGAGTGCGCCTCAGATCCCGCGGGACCGACGTCTCCTCGCTGCGAACCCCCTCCGGTCATTGCGCGACGGTGACCCGTGCAGTCTTCCCTGTCGGCTGCTGCTAGGCTTCTCTGAACCGAGGTCCGCAGGCTTTTCTCCCGGTGGCCCCGCTCTGCCGACAGCCCCCCCAAAACCACAGACTCGGCTTTCTGGGTGCACACGTGGCCCTTTATTGGAATCCGACTTTCACAGGGCTCCACATCGTTGTGGGCAAGGACTGGCCGCCCCGCAAGCCGCCAGCGCACCGCAGCCCGTCCTCCAGGAGACTTGAGGCCCTGAGCCCGCACCTCGCTCGCGAAGCGCCTCCTGGAAGGAGGAGGGAGGAAGGGAGGCGCGGGTCCAGGCGCGGACCCGGACCCGGCGCTCCCCTGCACCCCACACACACCGAGAGGCGCCCGCCGCGGGGCCACAGGTGCGGGACAGCAGGACTCACTGGAACGCCTAGGTTCCGCCCGGGACAGGGCTCAGCGCACATGCCACTCTTCCCGAAAGCACTTACAGGGGACAAGCCTCCGGGGCAAGCGGCTGCCTCCAGCTCTTGTTCCAGGTGAACTCCCTCCTGGGACAGTGACCCCAGAGGTCATCGCTGCTCTCAGGCCACCCTTCCCCGAGTCCTGGCCAGGCCCCTTCAACCTGCCAAAGCAAAGCAGCGTTACTCCCGGCGTCCTCCACGGGGCTCACAGATGCCCCTCCCGACCTCCCCGAAAACAGCCACAGCCCCTAGGAAGGTCTCAGGCTAGTCACGGGGCTGTGACCTCAGGCTCCATCACAGGCCAGCGTGCCCAGGGCGGGTCTGCACCTTGGGGGCGCAGCCAGAGCCAGCTACCCGCATGGGATGGAGCTACATGGGCCAATGTGGGCTCTAGAAAAAAACTAATGGCGGCAACATACATCAGAGAAAGCTAGTTAAGAGTGTGACTTAAGAGGTCTGGAAAAGACAGTCAATTGATGAGCAAAAAATCCAAAAGGCGGGGGCATTCACTGGTCTCCAATCCTGCTTAAGGGACCTCATCTAAGAGCCAGGCATGACTGAGCCCAGCCTGCACCTGGCTGCACGTGGGGAGCGTAATGGCCAGGCCTGACTTTAGTTCCAGCTTAATTGAAGAAGAAAAAAAAAGTTGAAAAAAAAGGAAAAACAAAAAACAGTCATAGGAATATTCCCCGGGCACATGACTTTCAATGAGCTCTCGACAAGAGGGATGTGGGCACGAGCGGAAGGAGTTACCTCGAATTACAGGGCTATTTCCACATATGAGCTAGCCAAGGGAGCAGCTTGCGTCTCAGAGGGTTCTGTTGGGCGCACAACACTTCTGTCCTCCGAGGGCTGCAGCTTCCATAGGCTAGCAGAGAACGCTCAGAACTCGTGAAGCAACAGCAGAACTAGCTAACCGGCTGGCCGTCTGAGGTCGCCCTGGGATGCCACGTGCCTCCACTCTCTGGCCTGCTTCTAGACTGAGGCAGTCCAGGTCAGCGTCGGGTGCACGTCCACTGTCCCTGCTAAGCTGCCCGCACAGTCCAGCCCTCTGGCCACCACTGCCAGAAGCCTCCCGGGGCTGCCCTGAGGCCTGAGCTGCCCGCTCCCGTCCCCCGCCTGGCTCCCCTACCCTGACCAGCGCCAATCTGCTGGGCCTCCCTTTCTAGCTCTCTCTGCAGGCCCCACGGAAGGCTTGCAGACCTGCTGCTTCTCCGCCTTCTCTCTGCTCAGGTCTGGCTGCAGGAGCCTGCAGCAGGGAGTGTGTGGTGCAATGCAAGGGAATTGTCAGAGCAAGGTTCATTTCACACGGTCTTTTAATCGGCTTCGTAAAGCCAAAGAAAACTGCATACAAGAATTCCTCAGCCACTGCAAATACAACATCGATGGAGTATGCGTACGTCTTCCAGTAAAAAAGGACAATATAAATAAACATCTTCAAGAACCTCTCAGGGACGTCTGCACGTCTACTGTGGGGCGCACAGCACAGATGGGTGCAGGGGCCAGGGCTCCAGGGCAGTTGCTGCCACACCCGCCGGGGTCCTACCACACTACACTCAGAAACGTCACATGGAGTTGGAAAAAAGCCACAGCTTGCTCAGCTTCCAACAAAGAGCGGATTCACAGTCCGTTCGATCTCAGAGAAGTGAGTGGGGCACCCACTTCATGGGGCCAACCCCACCAAAAGAAAAAAAGGCAACACAACCAAAAACTAAAAAACCAAAAACCCACACAACCCCCGATTTTTTTGAAAACTCATGGCTCGTGGTCAAAAAAGTAAATCTGAAGTGCTTTTCAAAATGTTTTGAAAACCCTTAAAAACAGCACTTCCTTAAAAAGAAAAGTCTAGTAACGAGGCCATCCTGGCGTCAGAAGCGGTCAGGCTGGGTTTGACAAGATCAGAACCGAAATGACTACGAAAGTGGGAATACAAGGAGGTGCGTTTACTACACGTATTAACGTTCAGCGAAGCTCCCACAATCTTTAAACACACAGCCATTGGAAGGACGATCTTGAGCAGGAAGGGTTTTTACTCGTTGTGTGTAGCTGAGGACAAGAAGCAGGCACAGTGTAAAGGCACCGAAGCAACGAGAGGCAGCTTCACCCCAGAGGCCAGACCAGGGCGCGGCCTGCGACCGGGGAGCAACCACCCCCCACGGCCGAGGGAGGCTGGCCTGCAGCCACACATGCACCTATGCTGACTGCCCAGCGGGCCCTTGCTCTCCCTTGCCTTTTTGGTCAGTCTCATTTGGCTTTTGTGTCCTGCGATAGAAATGGCTCTGAGAGGACAGACGTGCCTCTTATAGGCAAGCGCAGTGACAAGATCTGAGTGTCCAGCCTAAAGTGCTTGGAGAAGGTGCCAAAGTGAACCGAGCTCCCACCGCAGGCCACAGCAGCGTGGCACCCTCGGAGCGCGACTTACCGTAACTGTCGTAACTGTCTCTATAGGACCCGCCCGAGCTCCGGTCACTGTAGCCACCGCTCTGACTCCGGCTGCAGGATAGACAGACGTGAGTACTGGAGGGTACCAGTCTACTTCTGCTCTGCCACAGCAGGCTGAGCCGTCAGCCCCCATGCCAGCTGTCCCTTCTGGGGACGCAAGGACCCCAGCAAGGTAGAGTCTCAGAAACGTCCAAAACCTGCACCAGCCATGCCCCCCTGGCCTTCCTGCTTCTGCCACTGTCTTGAGCAGTTTCCTCTCCTCTTGGCCTAGGCCCCCTCCCACCTCTGCTCTTTGCCCAGCCAGCCTCATCTCAGCTCCCCCAGGGACCTGGGACTGAAGCTGGCCATCCCGCAATCACCCGTGCCCGGGTTGGCCTTCACCCCTCACCTGCTATAGTAGTCTCTGGAGCCTCCGTAGCCCCCGCTCCTGGATTCGAACCGGTTCCCCCCATAGCCTCGGTCCCCTCCTCCTGCATACAGGAAGAAGTGAGTACCAGCTCCCACCAGCAGTGCCTCACAGCATCCCCAAAGGGCCCACTCACAGCACTCACCTCTAGAGAACCCACGGCCCCGTCCTCGGCCCCCACGGAAGAAGCCCCGGCCCCCGGCAGAGCCACCACGGTACCCACGGGATCGGTTGTCTGACGACTTGCCTGCCTGGTCTACTCGGATCTGTCGCCCATCTACAGACTGGAGACCAGCGGGTGGCACAGGTTAGTGGGTGGGTGCCCCATCCTCAGGACGGGGCTCCCGCTCAGCACCCTGATCCTCACCTTCCCGTTCATGGCCATCATGGCATCCTTGGCGTCGTCAATGTTCTCAAAGGTGACAAACCCAAATCCCCGAGATCTCTGGGTCTCCCTGTCTTTCACAACCACCACTGTGCAGGGGAGGGAGGTCTGCAGTCAGCACCCAGCTGTACCTACAGGCAGGAGGAGCACAAGCCAGCCCCACCTGCCCCGCACCAGCCTCACCTTCAGAGATCTGTCCGTATTTTGAGAAGACCTGCTCCAGCGACTGCTCATTGGTGTCAAAACTCAGCCCTCCAACAAAAAGCTTGCCTTCATCTGATGCCATGGGGGCCTGTGGCAGACACCAATGAAATCCTCAACAGGGGTCATCTCTCACCACCTCTCCCCGCTTCCTATTTTATGTAAATGACGTGTTTTTTAGGGGAAGTATTAGAAAATCAGGTTATTGTTTTTCATTGTCCGAAACTCATACCTAGGACTTAAGCTGTCACCCAGGCTGGAGTGTAATGGTGCAATCATGGGTCACTGCAGCCTCCACCTCCTAGGCTAAGCAATTCTCCTACCTCAGTCTCCCAAGAAACTGGGACTATAGATGTGCACCACCACGCCTGGCTAATTTTTTTTTTTAATTTGTTTTAGTAGAGATGGGGTCTCACTCTGTTGCCCAGGCTAGTCTGAAACTCCTGGGCTCGGCTGGGTGCAGTGGCTCACACCTGTAATCCCAGCACTTTGGGAGGCCAAGACAGGTGGATCACCTGAGGTCGGGAGTTCGAGACCAGCCTGACCAACATGAACAAACTCCATCTCCACTAAAAATACACAGCCAGCCAGACATGGTGGTGCATGCCTGTAATCCCAGCTACTCGGGAGGCTGAGGCAGGAAAATCACTTGAATCTGGGAGGCAGAGGTTGTGATGAGCCAGGATCACGCCATTGCACTCCAGATTCAAGTGATTTTCCTGCCTCAGCCTCCCGAGTAGCTGGGATTACAGGCATGCACCACCATGTCTGGCTGGCTGTGTATTTTTAGTGGAGATGCTGCTTCCCCATGAAAGAGAGAGGATAAAAGCCTACCCGAAAGCATATCATCAATAAAAAAAAAAAGGAAACTCCTGGGCTCAAGAAATCCTCCCACCTTGGCCACCCAAAGTTTTGGGATTACAGGCGTAACCCACCGCACTCAGCCACCTGACTTAATTCAAACTGATTTACCACACTGAATGCAGTCCGCCTCTCAGCTACATCCACCCCCCAGACTAAAGGCAGATCGCACCCATGTCCACGGTCCTCCCCATGGGACAGGGCCTCCGGTGTCTCCCCCCCTCCCTCGGAATCTTCCAGTCGTGCCGTGGGCAGGACTGCACCCTCAGCGTCTCCCCTTTCCGAACTGGTGCCAACTCCAACCCTAACCAGCTGACTTCTACTTGTTGCTGGACCAGAACGTGCTTCTGTTCACTGTAAAATTCCCCGAGATTGGGGGGGCTGGCTGTCAGGGAGGCCGCCCCGTGCTGGGGGGCACCTTGGGGCAGGCACTAACTTTTACAGACAGGACCTCTGCCGGGAATCGGGAAGGGATGGCCCCGGAAATGATGAGGCAGGATTTCCAGACAGAAGAACTGGCATTCAGGAGAACTGGCTATTTAAAGGGGCAGTCAGTGCTGACACAGACAAAGCATTCATTGGCTGGGAATGGCCACCACCCAGTGGCGCTGATAACTAGACTTGTAAGTCTGGCAAGGGGGGCTGTGCCAACTTGGACCAAAGTTTAGGCGCAAAGCACGACGTGGCAGACGAGGAATCACACTGGAATGAGCCATGCCTACCCAGAATTTGCGAGGCCGTCCTTTCCCTCATGCAATCACAATGGGAAAAGGAGAAAAATGAGGCTCAGGAAACAAAAGCGTTGGTTTATGGATACCTCCAGCCCCACCGCAGGGAAACGGGCCCTAGAGACGGGGCGCACCACGTGGCCCCGCCCCCGCCGCGTGCGCATGCGCCCCGCGCGCGCCCTGCGCCACTCCATCCGGGCACTCGGTACTCCCGCCATTTCGCTAGGCACAGCCTCGAGCTGGCGGCCGCCATTTTGCGGCGGCAAGCCGGTCGCTGGCGGCCCGGGCCGGCGGGGAGAGGCCCTCTGACCGCTACTCGGCCCAATCTCCCGCTGCCCCTCGCCGCCGGCGAGGCGGACTCCACCCCGGGCCCGCCCCGGCACCGCCCCCTCCCAGGGGCGTGCCGCTGCGGCCCCGCCTCGCCTGGCCGCCGCAGGCCGCCCGCCGCCCCGAGTTCCTCGGAGCCGGTGCCGCCAGGGCCCTCACCACTGAGTCGGGCAGGTCCCTGACGCAAGCGGGAAGACGGCACACCACAACGACCCGAGCCTTCTAACGCGCGAGTGAGGGGGGGCGCCCCGGCGCCTGGCATTATATACACCGCCGCCGGGCCCCGCCCCCTGCACCTCCCGGGCCAATCAGAGGCCGCTCCTGCGTCTCATATTCATGAGCTGGGGGCCGGATCTATCTCCGCTCCGCCTCCTCCCGCGCGCTGGTGTCGGGCTAGACGATTGGCCAGGACGTCTCTAGTCCGCAGTCCCCCGCCCGCGCTCGGGGGGCGTGGCCAGCGCGGGGCGGGGCGGGGCTGACCCAGTTCCGCGTGCCCTCTCCCTGGCCCGCGGTGGGGAACAAATGGGCCTCTAGCCCCGGTTCCGAGGCCCCCGGCTTCATGGGGACCTCTGGGTGTCACTAGGACCCCGACTTTGCCTGTGCTCCAGCAGTCCCGACATAACCTAGCCCAGATCCCCTACCCAACCGAGCCCCGGCTGTCAGACATCCCAACTTCATCTGAACCCCGATACCTGTCGTGATGTTCTTGCCAATACCACCGACGTCCCAGTTTTCCCAGCACCCCAGCACTCCATTCCTGCCATCAACCCCATGCCCACCCAAACCCCAACAAAGACAACCCCGTTCATGCGAACCCCAACATTCGCAATCCCAGTTCTTCCTACTTCGCCACACTTCGGTGCACCCCAACTTTACGCAACCCAGTTTGCCTACAAATTCCAACCCGCACCTAAGCCTAACTCCCACTGGAACCGCGACTTCACGGCTGGGTGCATCGCGCACACCCCTACACTCGCCTGGCCAGATAGTGCTGTGCGTCCCTGCTGTCGGGTGCATGCATACACCCCGAGTCCCCAGTGCACCCCAGCACTCAGCCCGGCCCTCGGCCTCCCCTCCCACCGTGCTGCGCACCCAATGCGCACTCGCTCCCCACGCCGGCCAGGCCCACTCTGCTCCTCCACCCAGGCCTTTTCTCTCCTTCCACAGACCTCCCCTACTGAGCCTGGATGACAGAGGGGAGTCTCAAAGCCTCCGCCATCTGGAGAACCAGCTATGCAAGGACCCTCACTCCCTACTCTTCGGCGGCCCCAAAGCCTCGGGGGGGGGCCCTCTATGGCCACCACTTGCTCCTCGCCCAGGCCTCATCTCATGCTGCCCCTCCCCCGGCCCTGGTGGAGGAAGCCAGCGTGGACCCCTGCCTCTCTGCCCCAGAAAGTCTTAGGAGGGCTGACCCTCTGCTCACAAGCTGGGGGGAGTTGGGGTACAGAGACCCCCGTTTTGCGGCTCACCTCAGGGAAATCCCGGTCCCACTCCTGGCCTCAGACTCACTCCCACCCTCAAGTGGATCGAGGTGGGGGTAGCCAGGGGCGCTGTCCCCAGTGACAAGGTCTCTGGGACCCCTCATGGGCTCAAGACCCCTCCTCCAGGCAGCAGCTGTGTGACTCATCGCCACCCCCTTTGCACCTCGGTCCCCCCCACTACAGCCGCCCCACTCCCCGTCAGCAGCAGCCGGCTGCTGCGTCAGCCACTCACGCAGGGTGGTTATTAAAGGAGCGGGGAGAGACATCAGCACCGAGCTCCCCTACGCCCGCCGTCCGTGCGGGAGGGGCCACCCACCCACTGGAGCCCCAGACGCTGGCCCGGCGTGCCCAGTCCAGGAGAAATTCAGGCCCATTCTTTCTGATCTGCCCCCCAGCCCCCAGCCCCAGCAGTCAGGGCGGGGACGTTCCCTGCCCCTAGAGCAGCCCTTGTGGGGGGGAGTTGGAAGGGGTCCCCGGTAGCCACAGCGGCCCCTTCATAATTGCATAATTCTTGCCGCCCCCCCGCAACACATCGTTCCCTGGTTCTGTGAGCCTCTGCCTTTTCCTGGTTTTGTAAAGCGCCGTGTTCATTCATTCATTCATTCTGCCAGCGCCTAGTTATTAAGCGCTTACTACGAGCCGGTTCCTGGGTGCGGGCTCCGTGAGTGCCCGCAGCCGTCCTGGGTTCCCAGGGTGGCGTCGACGCGCACCTGCGCACACCTTCCGCTTTCCATCTGCGCCGACCACTGTGCAGCGGCTTCCAGGTGTGGGACCGGTGTCCGTACCTGTGCCTCTGGGGTCACCTGCGTTTGCGAGCACCTGTGACTCCCAGGTGTCTCACTGCCACCCTGTGTCCCCATCGAGGGTCTCAGGAGGCTGGGACCCCGTCATCCACCCCTACTGGCAGCTCAGCACGCGAGACCCGACCGGGGCGCGCTGCCCGTTGCGGACACGAGGGGGCGCTGCGGCCTCGCTCCGTCCGCGGCGTTTGGGTCGAGCGCCCGGGCTCCTGGTGCCCGTCCGCGCAGACGCCTCGCGTGGGAGAGGCAGCCCCGCCGCCCAGCCCTGCGCGGCCACAGCGCACAGTCCTCGAGAGGCCCAATCTCGCGGGGCGAGGACGCAGCCTGCGTGTCGACCCCGAGCCGCCCGCCGCCTCCGCGCCTCGGCCCCAGCGGAGGGGCTCAAAATAGCTGCGCCGGGCGGGGGCGAGACTGCTATTCCGGGCCCGACGCGCGGGGCTCGTCCCTGCCCGGCGAGGCGCGGGGATCAGCCAGAGTCCTCGAACCTGCTCCCCGCGTGTCTGTCTTGGGCCCCGTGGGCCCATTCACAAATGCGCCCACTTTCCAGCCTGCCGTCTCGGAGGGGGCGCGCGCCTCCTGCACCTGGATACTCCTCCCGGGCCCCTGCCCCTGCCTGGCGTCGCCATGGAGACGGGGGCGGGGCCCCTTGCTCCCGCACCGCCCACTCCTCCCTCCCCGCGGGGCCCCGCCCGCCGGACGCCGGGTCCTTCCCCGACCCCGACTAATGACCGGGCGGGAGGCGGTAGAGAGCGTCTAGGCCTGGGACAGGCGTGGCCGGGGATGAAAGGCGCGTGGGGGGTACCCCGGGGCCGCATAATTACCGCCCCCTCCTAGCCAGGCGGGGGCCAGGACCGTGCACCTGGCGGCTGCCCCGCGGGCGCGCGGAAATAGGACCGTCCTGGCAGAGGATGCAGCCGGCCCAGCTGGCCCCAGTGCGCGGGGCCCAGAGCCAGGGTGGGGGATGCAGAGACCGGGCGTGCGGGTTGCCAGGTGTGGCGCACATGTGTGCCCGTGGGCAGAGTACAGAGACACAAGCTTGTATAGACACGAATGTGTAGCTGTGTGCGAGTGCATACGGCGCGGGGTGTGCAGGGACCCCAGGCCGGCCTGTGTCGGTGCGCAGGGCATATAGGGGCGTGCACACAGTCTTGGAGGTGTGTGCACGGAGCCCCCGGCACCTGCATGTGTGCAAGTACGCAGGAACCCGTCTGCGTGGTGCTGTGTGTGCAACACAAAGAGGTGGGCGCTTATCCGGATATGGATGTGGGGGCAGCCAGGGACAGGGCTGCGTGTGCGTGACTCGGGTGTGCCAGGACCCACAGAGCATATGTGTCCATGCCTGGTGCTGTGACTCATGTCCCCGGGGTGGGCACGCGTGCTGTGTGTCAGCGGGAGCGGCGCCTTCCAGGGCGGCCCAGAGTTCCAGAAGCCCAGAGGAGGAAGGGTTAAACCTGCCCCTCCCCTCAGTCCCTACCTGAGTCCGGGGGTGGGATCCCAGGTCCCCTGAGAGGTCCCGCCCCCCACCCCCACCCCGGGCCTGAGATTCAGGGGCTGCTACACAGGAAAGCCTGTCTGAGCTGCTCTGCAGCCTCAGTTTCCCTCCTGTTCCTCGGATGCGGTCGCAGGGTGGGTCGGCTTCCCTTCCCTGTGACTCACCCCCTCCCCACAGGCCTGAGTCACAGCTCAGGAATGTGGAGGCTGGGAGGCCCTGTCCACTCCTGCCCCGGCCAGGCCACCGCAGCAGCCCAAAGGCCAGGCCTGGGCCTCAGATGGACATCCCTGGCGCACACACCCCGCCACAGGCCACACACAGGTGCACACCCACACCCCTGCTTCACAGCCACTGGACACAAAGTGATACGCCATGCACTGGGCATCCGGAGAGCCTGCCGGCCACAGACACACACAGCAGACAGGCTGAGGATGGGCAGGACCCCAACCTGCACTGGGGTCATACACCTGTTCGCTCTTTCAGTACACGGGATGCTGCAGAGACATCGGTGACCCCTTCTGCTGGGGCCCAGACCAGCCAGCACATGTGGCAGACCTGCAGTGATGTACGCCCATGCATGTCTGTGACATGAGATAAGGTGTCTGTGAAAGGTCCAAGACTCCGCATGGCCCACAGACACCCTAAAGCTGACCGAGCTCTAGGCTCACCTGCATGGAGGCTGGGGATGCAGCCGCCTGGTTTCTGAAACTGGGAAAAGGTCTGGGGACCCTGGAGCCCCCACTGCCAGGCAGCCTCAGATGTTGCTTAGCAACAGATGCTGCACCCTGGGGTAGGAGGAGGGATCCCCACCTGGGCCCAGTTCCCTTTCATGGGACTACAGGTCTGGTGCTTAACAGAGGCCAAAGAGTAGGGATTTCCTGCAAAGACAACCAGGCTCAGAGTGGCCCTGCCTGGGGTGGGCAACAGTGGAGTGGGACGCGTGGAGAGTGTCCCCCTACTCGCCCAGGCAGTTGCAGGGGCTCAGGACCTATGGACTGCAGGTGAAGACACCTACGTTCCATCTTGCTGGAGAGACACCTGGCACCTGCCCGCCCTAGCATGCCTGGAAGGTTCCCACATCCAGGCGGAGAGATGGGCGGGGGGACACCTGTCCAGGCACCCATGGTTGCTCAGTTAGACCCTGGAGGGTCAGGGGCCCAGCTGGGAGGCAGGCAGTGCCCAGGACACTCTCTGCACCTCACTGCTTCATCTGAGAGGTGGGCATGCCGGCAGCACCTCCTGGGGTCAGAGGCCCATGGGGAGGACCTGCTAGGAAGTCGGTCAAGGACAGTTAGCAGCAAAAGACAGCTCCACGCAGAGCTGGGCTTTCCTTGTTATTCGCTTCCTTGATGTGGCAGTCCACAAGTAATCATCCCGTATGCAGGCCGGGAGTGATGGCTCATGCCTGTAATCCCAGCACTTTCATTTGCGTCCAGGAGTTTGATACCAGCCGGGACAACATGGCTAGACCCCGTCTCTACAGGAAAATAAGCAAAATTAGCTGGGCGTGGTGGTGCTCACCTGTAGTACCAGCTACTCAGGAGGCTGAGGCAGGAGGATCGCTTGAGCCCAGGAGTTCCAGCAAGGCTACAGTGAGCTGTGATGGAGCCACTGCGCTCCAGCCTGGAGAGTGAGACCCTGTCTCGAAAATACTAATAATTGTGGCCAGGCATGGTGGCTCACACCTGTAATCCCAGCGATTTGGGAGGCCAATGCAGGCAGATCACTTGAGATCAGGAGTTAGAGACCAGCCTGGCTAACATGGGGAAACCCCGTTGCTACTAAAAAAAAATTAGCTGGGTGTGGTAATCATAGCTACTCTGGAGGCTGAGGCAGGAGAATCACTTGAACCCGGGAGGTGGAGGTTGCAGAGAGCTGAGATCGCGCCACTGCGCTCCAGCCTGGGCAACAGAGTGAGACTCTGTCTCAAAACAAAAACAAACCAACAAAAATAATAATCGTCCCTTATGCTAACTCTCCTGTTTCATTTGTATCTCCAACATGAACAGAAAGGCTTTTGGAAGGCGTAGGTTGGGGCTCACCTGGGAACCCCTTTCCATCCCCCACCCAGACCAGCAGCCTGGAGTCGAGCTTGGCTGGGCAGCAGGGATCACTGGTGCACTAGGGGTAAGTGGGTGAGTGTCTGTGGCTGGAGGCCCTGGGGGTGTTCCTGCCCCCGCCCAGGCGTGTGTTGGTTGTGGGGGAAGGCTGCTGCCCTCTCTGGATCCGGTCAGGGCCCTCTTTGTATCTGGTGACAGCTGCGGGGTGTGGTGTGACTCTGCAGGCTGGGGTTTTGTTCCTGGAGGCCTTGGCCCAGGCTGAGCAAGGAGGTGCTGTTTGTTTTAGGGTCACGCAGTGGATTGACATTGGGGGCAGGTTTATGGGGTGTGTCTGGCGGGGAGTTTTGTGTGTGTGGGAACCTAGCACACCAGCCGCACCATAAATGCACGGCCGGTGGAGGGCTGTCCCGGGCGTGCTGGTCGGGGTGTGGGATGGCTGTGCAGGCCCCGCGTGGGACGGCACCCGTCGGTTTTGCTTGCTCTCCCGAAGGGCTGAGCGTGGGCAGCGTCCTCAGTATGGGGCGTGTGCCCTCTGTGGCAGCCAGCTGTCTCCCTCACCCCGCCCACATTCCAGAGGTGTTGGGGGCACCCTCCCAGGCTCCCGCCCGCTCCCGACCTCGGCCCAAGCCCACTCCCTCTGCTCTGGCACCCAAGGAGGCAGCTGGCTCCAGGGAGGGGCTGCAAGGCGGGGGAGGAGGCTGGAATGTGCCCCAGGGTAAGGGGGGCCCCCAGAGAGGGGCAGAAGCAGGGAAGGGACGGAGGGGCGGAGATGGTGGTACTGGGTTGGGGAGACCGCCAGAGATCGGAACAGAAATAGAGAAAGGCAAAAGAAAGAGAAATGGAGGGGGTGAGAACCAGACAGAGGGTGGAGGCAGGGCCCAGGTGACAGCCTCCCTTCCCCCACCCGCCGGGCTGGGCTGCTCACCTGTCCCAAGTGACCCCAGAGGCAGCCAGTTCTCTGCCCTCCCAGGGCTGGGTGGCCCGTGGGTGGGGCTGCACCGGCCTCCTGGGTTGGGCCCCAACGCCCTTGGCCACAGGGTGGTGGCGTCCCCAGCCTCCAGCCCAGTAACTCCCATTCCCATGGTGCTGGGAGAGGAGGGCGGGTGGGGCCAGGCCCTGTGGGGGCGGCTGTGCCTGGGCGCCGGCTCAATCCCTCCAACCCAGTGGCTCCAGGCCAGGGGCCTGGCTGCCTGGCTTCTATTGCTGCCCACCCTAGCCACCTCCCAAGCCAGCTCCAAGGGCCCATTCGGCCACCCCCAGAGGACTCCGGCCTCAAGCTGAAAGCCATGACCTCCACTGACCTTCTCCTGCCCGCCCACAGCTGCTGCGTCTCCCCAAGCACTGCCCACCTGTGAGCTCACCGCCTGGCAGGGACGCCAGCACAGACTCCCAGCCACAGGGCAGCTCCCACCCTGCGAGCTCCAGCTCTTCCCAGGCCACTCCAGACGCCGGGCTGCACCAAAGACCTTGGCTACAGTCTCCCCACCTGGCACAGGCCCTGTTCACTTCAACCACTGCCTTCTCTGAGTACACACCAAGTTGGAGCCCACAGCCAAGGAGCGGGCGGCACGGGGGATTCCTACCTCCTGAGTCCTCACCTCTCTTGGCCCAGAGCTCACACGAGCATTTCAGATTTCCTCCATCCCCGTTACCCCGGCCTTGCCAACCACCTCCCTGTGGACCTAAAGCCACCACCTTCCGGGCACACCATAGTTCCTTTTCCGTCTCTACCTCTCCCAGGGTGAGGCCGCCAGGGTCCCCATCGATCATCGATCCAACTCGACCGCCCCCCAAAGTCCAGGGCACGGGTCCAGCCACCTCCCAGATGTCCGGGCCGCCGCTCCCCCTCACCTTCTCCTTCTCCCTGGTCTCTCAAGTCATCCCTCCAGCGGCTGACTTGGGGAATCACCGTTTGGGGTCCTTGCCAGCCTCGGCTTTCCTCCCATCTTTGATTTTTCTCCACTAACTGACTTCCCGGTTGCTCCCCAAATGCACTTGGTTTCACGTTTCCGGGCCTTGGCACACGCCGTGCCCCCTACCTGGAGCACCCTTCCCGCTTCCTACAATACTTGGAAAACTCCTGCTCCTTTGGCAAAGCCTCAGCCTCAAAGCCCCTCTCCTCCTGGCCTCCTGTCTGAGCAACCCCAGCCTAGGGACCGCGGGGAGGCTGAGCCGGGGTCTGGGACGTACAGTGGTGCAGGGGTGGGGGCAGCAGGAAACGCGTTGGCGTGAAAGGACGGGTGCACGTGAGCGTGCCCGTGCCGGGGGTCCACGTGCGGCGCCCCGGGGCTCGCCCCCTCTTCCGTCCAGGCCCCGCCGCAGCCGTCAGACCCTCGGCTGCGCCTCCCGCCCCCAAGTTTGCAGACGCGCGGGGAGAGAGGCGGGGCCGCAGCGCCTCCGCGCTTGCGTCTGCGCACTCGGCCCTACCGTGCTGAAGTCCCGCCTTCTGGAGGCTGCCTCGCGCTGCTACTGGGCCACGCAGATGACCGAGCGGTGCGATCACCAGTGAGGCGTCCCAGCTGGTGGGCGGGGCCTGGGCCGCCCGATGCGCGGACGGGGGCGGGCGGGGCGCCCTACCCGGGGTGACGTCAGGCTCCTTTCGCGGCGCGTTGCCCTGGAAACCGCGTTTCCATCCCGGCGGGTTTCCGGGGGCCGCCCCCTCCCATTCAGCTTTTTCCTCAATGGTAGGGGGAAGGGAGCGATCCAGGGCCGACCCCGCCCCCCGCGATCCCAGCGGTCCCTGCCCGCTTTGTGCCTCAGTTTACCTCTCCGTGCCTCCCTACGCACACGTGGCCCCCGCCTGCCGCCCCTCCGCCCGCTGCACCCCTGGCTGGGCTGACCCCACCAGGCCAGGGCTCTGAGAGTGGAGCTCCACACCCCACCCCACGCCCCCAGGGCACAGCCTTGACCCCCGGGATCCCCAGGCTGGGGTGGGAGTCGGCATCCCGAGGAGCGGGTCCTGGAGTGCAGGGGACGCGCCCCCCACCCTGCAGGATGCAGACACAGCCCCTGTGATTCAGCAGGTGCTGTAGACAACATCCTCCTTCCTTCTCCCCACCCCGCCCAGCGAGGGGGCGGGTGGCGCCCTGGGGCCCTCACCCTGACCCCAGGCCGGGCGTCGGTGACCCGCACCCCACCCTGCGCCCCGAGGGGACATCCGCACCAGGGACGGGGGCCGGGGGGCCGCCCGACTGGGCATCCGCCTTCCTGCCGTGGGCGTGGGATGATTTGGGGTTGACTGGGCGTTGGGGGGGGGGGCAAGAGGGGTCTCAGGAAGGTGCTCCCAGGCCACTCCCTGGACCTGTGCCCCTTCCCCTCGGGGTTCCGGGTGCTGGGGCCCCTAGAGATGGGATAAGGGGTGGAGGTCACACCATTGCACAAACACCCCAAATCCTGTGGGGTGGGCCAAGTTATGTTTCTCTTTGGACCTCTGTTCTCCCATCTATAAAATGGATGCCCAATTACTTCTCTTAGGCAACTCCTGTTACCTGAGAAAATACAGGTTAAAAAAGCAACAAAAGGACATGCAATAGGATGATTGCCCTATCTCTGCCCAGCCAGGACATGGATGGAGGTGGGACCCCAGAGAGGACTCAGTGCTGGTGGGGCTCTTGGATAGCTCCAGGCTGGGGGCAGACAGACGGAAGGGTGGGGTCTGGGGGACTGGGCGGACACGGGTGGGAGGCACAGGCTGGGGAAGTTCCCAGACAGCAAGGGACAGCCAGACACGGGGTGTTCCTAGACAGGGGCAAAGGCCAGGAGGTTTGGAGCTGAAGGCCAGGTCTGGGAAGGGCTGGAATGTCAGGAGGTGTGGCCAGAGAGGCCCCCCCCAGGGCTGGGTCAAGCCAGGCCTCTTATCGCCAGCCAGCCCAAGGTACCCTGCAGGATCTTGGGTCCTCCCAGTGGGCCTAGTGATCTCCTTGCAGCAAGCCACACAGACATGAGACTCCAGGAAGGGCAGTGGGTGGGTCTGGCCAATTGGGAGCCCCCCCCCGACTCCTGGGGCTGGGGAGAGCTGGTGGTCCGTCTCCCCCATACTGGTAGGTCCTGAGAGGGGGCCACGGTCCTGCCCGGGCCATGAAGCAGGCAGGCAGGCCCTTGCCCCACACCCTAAGGCACTTCCGGCCTTGGGTACCAGGAAGTGGCTGGGCTCCTCCCTCCCACGCCCTGGCTGCTTCCTGCCCACCCGGCAGCCAGGGAGGGAGCGTGGGAACTTCTCAGGGCCCTGGCCCCTGCCCCACCCCCTCCTCGGGGCGCTGGGACCCAGGTCCGTGCCTCTGACTCCCTGAGCTGACACCCCACTCTAGGAACCCTCCCAACCAAGGCCAAATCCCCCCACCAGGTGAGCAGGCGGGAGTCAACATGTTTCATTTTCTGTTTATTACTTGAAATCACGGTGCTCGTGTAGGTATTTTTTTTTTTAATTTTATGTTTTCATACATGAAAGTCACGCCAGGTGCCGGGACCCCCACAGCCCGACCCCCCAAGGGCGGGTAATGCTTTTTTGGGCAGCCCTTACCGGGCAGAGGGTGGCGAGCCGGTTCCTGCCTGGAGGTTCCACCCTCAACCCGCCGAGGCACAGACGTTATTTAAAAATCGTTAAAAAACAAAACAGACACACATTTAAATAGGGTATCCAAGACAGTTCTTCAAAAAACAAACCCGCCCCTGTTTCTCCTTTTTTTTTTTTCTATTTTTTTTTTCTTTTTTTTTGGAAAAACGAAAACAAAACAAAACCCCAAATCCTTGAGCTCTACCCTCTGGGACCCCTCCCTGCCCACCCTCCCACAAAAAATGTACAGAGCTACAGTTACAACACATGATGTTCACATCTGAAACCATTAACTTTCAACACATAAAGGGGGGAGTTGAGGACCTGGGGTTCACCTACGAGAACAAAGGTGGGGACAGGCAGGGCCAGGACAAGACCAACAGGCGGGGTGGGGAAGGGCCCAGACATCTCCGTTCTCATTAAAAAATAAAAAGTGAGTGGGGAAAAAAATGCAAAACCTACCCCATTGAAATGGCCCCACTAGGGGATTTGTCCCTCCCCTGTGGAGCCAGACACCCCTCGGCAGGGGCACTGAGGGGCGGGGGGGTCCAAATTAGACCAGCAGCGGACCCCGCCGCGGGGGTTAATGCTACACGGAGTTGTTGCCCCTTGCCCAGGGGATTCACAGCTCAGCACCCCCTCCCATCCTGGCTGCAGGAGGGGCCCCCAGACAGTCCCAAATCCACGTCCCTCAGGTTGGGCCAGGAAGGAGGGCTCGGAGGGGGGAACTCCCCAGCACCCAGCCATTCTCTCCCCTTTTTCAAGAGTTCCCCAACCACTATTGGCTCAGTCAGAAAATTAATAGTCTATAAATACCTCAAGCTCAGGCAGGAGGTCAGAGAAGAGGGGGGGGGGGGGGAGGGAACAGCACAGACGGCGGGCTGGGGCGGGGTGGGGGGCGGGCTGGGGGGGGAGTTCCCCTCGGCCTTCCCGGCAGGAAAGGGTGCCACACCCCTGCACCCAAACCCTGTGCGGACCCCAGCCCCAGCCTCTCTGCTAAAACAGCTTTGCTCCCCTTTTTAAAGAAATGAAGGAAAATGCAAAAAGAGACCAAGAAAAAAGGACAGGAGTAGAAGAGAAACAGTCCCCTGGTGGGCTTCTGTGACCTGTGGCTTGCTGTAGCCCATTGGGTGCTGCTGGCCTGGGGTGGAGGCCCCGAAGTCTGCACTGGGGGGGGGGTGGGTTCTGCGCACTGTGGCCCCCTCCCCCCCTCTGTAAAGTGCATAATGACATTTTAACGTTTTTGTCTTAAAACCTGAATAGGGTGGGGGGGGGGTGGGGGGGAAGGAGGCGGCGGAAGGGAGGGGCAGGTTTCTCCTTCACTCTCCCCTGTCCAGAGACTGCTACATATTGGAGCTGGGGAAGGTTGGCAGGGAGGACTGACCCGGCGCAGAGGTGAAAGGAGACAGGAGGAGGAGGAGGAGGAGGAGGAGGAGGAGGAGGAGGAAGTGAAGAAGGAAGAGGGCAGGAGTGGAGGGTCAAGGAGGTAGGAAGCAAAGCCTGAAGAGTCCAGGAAACCACGGTCTGAACTTTTTAAAAAAAGAAAAAAATAATAAAAAAGAAGAAAAAAAGAAAGGCTTGTGGCTGGGGGGAGTGGCTGCCTGCCCTCCAGAGCTGGGCCACGTTCTCTCCGGGGCTCTCCGAGTCCCCGCCGCCCTGGGCTGGGGTTCGAGGGGCAAGGGTGGCCGATCCGAAGATCCTAAGCCACCACGAACTCTGACTTGATGTCAGGGTTGACTTCTGGCTTCCACACGGAGTCCTCGAAGTCGAGGCCCAGGCCGGAGGCCTCGCTGGAGCTGCCACCGCCCCCGCTGCTACTGCTGTCGCTGCGGCCGGCCTTGCGGCTGGGTGACCAGTGGTACGGACCCCGCGCGTCCCGCCGGGCCTTTCTACGCAGCCGTTTCTGCTGAAGGAGCAGCTGCAGCCGTTCCACCTTGCAGCGTGTGGCGCGGTTTTCTGTCTGCCGAAGCCGGTCCCCTGCAAAGGAGGTAGTGGCCCGTGACTCCCAAAGCCTCCATCCGCTGAACACAGAGGACCACCCCAGACCCCAGCAAATGCCCCTGAGGTCAGGCACAGTCCTGCCCTCCCTGGAGACTTGTACCAGCAAAGCAAACGGTCAAGGGCATCCACCATGCTGGGCAGGAGGACTGCTTGAGCTCAGGAGTTGAGACAGGCCTGGGCCACAAAGCGAGACCCCTCCTCTACAAAAATTACAAAATTAGTTGGGCATGGTGGTGTTTGCCTGGAGTCCCAGCTATGCAGCTGGCATCTAATTCTCTAGCTCAACCGTGAGCTGGGGAGGTCAGGACTGTCCTGCCTCATTCTTCCGGGAGTCCTACATGGAGGGGGCTTGGCCACTTCTGTGATCTGAGGGGAGACACTTAGGAGTTGTACCTTTACTTTATATTATTATTTTTTTTTTGAGACGGAGTCTCGCTCTGTCGCCCAGGCTGGAGTGCAGTGGCGCCATCTCGGCTCACTGCAAGCTCCGCCTCCCGGGTTCACGCCATTCTCCTGCCTCAGCCTCCCGAGTAGCTGGGACTACAGGTGCCCGCCACCATGCCCGGCTAATTTTTTGTATTTTTAGTAGAGATAGGATTTCACTACATCAGCCAGGATGGTCTCGATCTCCTGACCTCGTGATCCGCCTGCCTCGGCCTCCCAAAGTGCTGGGATTACAGGTGTGAGCCACCGCGCCCGGCCGCTTTCCCGCTTTTAAACTGAGCTGGGAGGAGCCCCCGCAATGGGTGCGGAGCCCAAGGGCAGTACAGTGGCCATCTTCCCATGAGACTCCGGAGGAGAGTAACGTGCCGTTTGGGAGTAGTGGGGAGCTGCAGGGGGGTTCCTTGCTTTTCCAAGTCACTGAAATGCTTAGGGGTGGGCTCTGGCCCCGCCTCGGCCTGCCAGCACTGACTTGACCATTTACAGAGGCTCCAAATGCCATCTGGAGATGGTGGCCCGGGGGGGCCAGGAGGAAGTGGGCCTGGGGCACCCCGGGAACACACAAGGACACTTTGTGCCCCGACACACATGCTGCCTTCTCTCCAAGCTGGAGCAGAACAGTGGCCACGGCAGCTGCCGTCCCCCCCGGCCCTGGGCAGGTCAGCTGCTCCTGTGCCCACCGGCTCACAGAGGGGCCTTGAGAAGCCCAGGCGGGTGGGGAAGGCGGGACACCCGAGGACGGCCACTCACCCGGAGGCTTGCACATGCGGATCTGGCTCTGGCCCTGCAGCAGGGAGGCTGTGGGGGCAGCCGCGAGCTTCTCGCAGGAGGTAGTTCTGGGGGCCAGGTCGGGGGCCGGCGAAGCCGGAGTGCACTGGGCATGGCAGCGGAGCTGGGCCAGCGACGGGGGCATGCCCTGGTAGTGCCGGGTGGCGCTCAGGAGGTCATTCAGGATCTGCAGGATGGTGCCGATGTCACGCCGTGGCCGCCCGCTGCTGTCTTGGCAGTTGGGGTGTAGCGTGCCTGCGGGCAGAGGTGGCCGTGAGCGCCCGGCACGCGCACAGTCCCATATGTGCAGGACGGGCATCCACGGGTGTGAGCTCATGAGCTCAGACAGCTCACGTGGGCTGATGTGCACGAGGGACCAAAGGGCAGGAGCGGGACACGTCCCCAGTAAGGGGCACCTGGTGACCCGCGGACTCCGGGGCAGGGCCAGGCTTGTGTGTGGGGAATCCTGGGGGACATGTGAAGGGAGCAAACGGACACAGTGTGTGTATGCCCAGAACGTGTGGAGCCGCTGTGAGTGGGTGTGGGCCCCAAGTGCACAGGGTCACGCGACACACGTGAGGTCATGCGTGTGCTGTGACACCTACCAGAGAAGGTCCCTGAGAAGACCCCCGGGGCGTGATTCACAAAGCTCTCGATGACAGCGCCGGGTTTTCGGGAGCGGGGGGCAGGGCTGGCCCCTGGGGTAGACGCGGTGCTGGCACCAGGACTGGCACTGCTGCTGGCCGTGGGGGAGCAGTCCATCTGCTGACAGGAGGAAGGGGCACGTGAGCACGGGGTCCAGGCTCAGGGGATCACCACCGACCCAGAGCCCAGAGATCACCCACCAGCCCAGGTCAGGAGATGATCCATCAAAACATGGTCTAGAGATGAACTAGCCCAGGGTCAGGAGGTCACAACCAACCGAGGGCATAGAGATGACCCATGAGTCAAAGGTCAGGAGATCATCCACTGGTCCAAGTCAGGTCAGGAGATGACCCACCAACTCAAGGTCTACAGACAGCCCCACCAATCTAGGCTGGGGGATCACCTACCAGCCCGAGGTCACAGGATAGCCCTTAATACAAGGGACTCACCTGGGGCTAAGAGCACTTGTCCTCGCCAAGCCCTCCCCAGGACGGCCCACCCTTTGGATTCCAACTAAGGGTCACCCTTCCCTTCCCCAGGCTCACCTCTGGGCAGGTGGTGGAGGCTGCGTGGGACCGGAAGGAGCCAGCTGTGATGGGCGAGGGAGACGCAGGGGAGGGACTAGTGGGCACCGGGGGAACTCGGGCGGCACTGGACATGGGCCGGCAGGGTGAGGACACGGGGGAGGCTATGCTTGGGTCCCCCCGTGCGGCGGCGGCAGCGGCGGCGGCGGCGGCCAGCACATGGCGGTGTTGCAGTGGAGCGTGCTGGGCCGCGAGCTGTAGCTGTACGAACATCATGTGGTCGCCCACACGCAAGGCCAGTGTCAGTGGCGAGCGGCCCGACAGGAAGTCACTGACCTGCAAGGAGAGCGGTCCGTCAGCTGGGAGTCCCAGCCTGTGGCGCCCCCAGCCCAGCCCGGCCCAGTCCCCCCGCGCTGTGACCTGGGGCCTCTCGCCGCCCCTCTCTGGGCTCTGGGGTCCCTGTCGGTGCCACGGACGCTTAAATAAAATGAATCTGTATTTCCGGAAGCCTCCTCCGCCAGCCCGGCCCGGCCCAGGCGCCGCTGGGGGCTGTGGGGACAGAGGCAGGTCAGACAGGGGCCTGCCCCTCCCTGGCCAACTCGGTCAGTTCTTGCAAGGGGAAACTGAGGCCAGAGGGGGCGGGGCCCAGCTGGCAGTCGCTGACCTCAAACAACCTTCACTTTGCGTTTCCCCCACCCTCCTGGGCCCCTAGATCCTCTCTGCCTGTGGATACGGGAGGGGCTCCATCTCAGGCCCCCTCCCAGCTATGTCACCAGGGCCAGCAAGTGGGTGGAATTCCTGGACGAATTCTTCTGTCCTAACCTTTGCTTTCTCAAGATAAATATTTATCTGTCCTGGGCGGGGCGGAGGCCGAGGGGGCGGCGGCAAGGCGGCAGGAAGGGGCCCTGACCGCCCTGGGGCTGGAGTCCCAGAGGGCACAACCTGCCCCAAGCACAGAAACCCTCAATCTGCCCCCGTTCAGGGTGGGTGTGGGTTGGATCTGACCCTGTCCTCACCAAGCCCCCTGCTCTGGGTCCCGGCCAGAGCCCTGCTCTCCCCAGGGGCCGGGATGGGGGGGGCGGAGGTTTCTGAGAAGTGACATAGGCTGCGATGACTCAGAACCGACCGCCTCCCAGCTCTGCCTCCTGGCTCTCCGCTGGCAGTGGCTGGCGTAACCTTCTCTGCTTGGGGCCCGTGGGGAGGGGGGCAGGGAGGAGGGCAGGGCAAAGCCCCCACCCTGAGGCCCAGCCTGCCCGGCCCCCCTGCCCCAAGACAGCCTTTGCAGGAAGCGCCCGAGGTGGCTTCCCGAGAGCAGCTGGAGTCCCCACCACCACCCGCCCTGCAACTTCCTCCCTGGGGAGGGCAAATGGGCGGGCAGGACTCGGTGCCAGGCAGGGAAGCTACCCTGGGGAGCCCAATGTCTCCGCCCAGCTCCCCCCACACCCCAGCTCCTTCCTGACGCAGGCGCCCAGGGAGGAGGGTGTGAAGCCAACACGCCCTGGGCCCCCTGCCAACCGCAGCCCCCCAGCAGCGGGGAGCTCTGCTCATACTCGCCCCAGGAAATCACCTGCAGCCCCCACCCTGGCTCGGGACCCCGGCTCTGCCCCCACGCCACCGCTGCTGCTGCTGCTGTGGCCACCCCCATGGCAGACCACCCAGCTCCCGGGCCCTGCCCTGCCCCCTGGATGCAGGACTCTACATGTCGCTGGGAAGGAAGAAGGGGGCACGGGCCTCGGGGCCAGGGAGGCCGGGGAAGCTGGCCACCCCCTCGCTGGGGCGGGTGGCAGCCTGCGTCCTCCACCCTGGCAGCGGGCGGATTGCTGAGGCCTGTGTCACCCTCCTGGGAGGTGGCCAGGGCCCTTGTCTGAGGAAGGCTCAGCCACAGCCAAGAAAATGAGGAAAGAAGGAGAAAAAAAAAAAAAAAAGGCCGCAGCAAAACCGGGAACCGGGTGAGGGCCAGCCCCAGCCTCCCTCCTGGCTGCTTACTAAATATTTTCCTAACATCCTGTCTAGGCCTCACTGGCCCCAGGGCTGGGCGCCCCCGCCCCCTCCCCTTTCAGGGTAGAGAACAAAGGCCAGAGAGAGGAGGAGGAGGAGGGGGTGACGAGATCCCCACTCTCTCACGATGGGGTCACGGAAGGCGGAAGGAGTGTCACCCAGGCCGCCGCCCCCGGCCCCTAGCAGAAATGTAAAAAAGGAGAAACTCGCTCTGGGGAAGCCACGGGGGGGGGGGGGCTCCTCGGCGGGGGCCAGAGGGGGCTGGGGATGCAGGCCAGGGTGTGAGCAGGGATGAGGCCCGGTGGGCCAAGGTCACCCAGCAGGCAGTCTTGTGAAAGCCAGGTCTCCTTCCCCCAGGGCAGCCACCGTGGGAGAGAAAGCCCTCCGGGTCAGGTGGTGAGTCTTGGGGGAGAGGAGGTGGGGAGGCCAGGCCAGGCTGGCACCCAGGCAGAGTGGCACATCCCCTCCCCTCCCCCAGCCTCCTGGGAACACAGACAACTCCCAGCCACCATCGGTGGCCTAGGCACCCTGCCCCCGGGGCTGCCCTGTTAGGAAGGGGCTGGCGAGGTCTTACCTGCGTCTCCGTGAGACTCTCGAGGGCTTGCATCACAGACTGCTCCGGCCTTGAGGCCTGAGACTACAAAGAGAGGCAGGAGAGGGGCCTGAGTGTGGGGTCTGAATCACAGGCTGGAGCATGGATGGGGTGGGGAGGGCCCTGCTGGCTGGCGGAGTGGGGGCCCCAGGTGGTGTGTGCGCGGACAGGTGCCGAGGGAGGGGCTACTGCCTGTGTGCGGGGGCCTCGGGGGGCACGCAGCCCCATGGCCATTTACCATGAGGCCCGCTTCCACGGTGGGTACCAAGGTCAGCTTGCTGCCATCACCCACGCCGAACTCCTGCAGCTTCCCCGAACTGAGCCGGCTGGGGGGAGGAAAGAAGAGCATGAGACTCCGCGGAGACGATACAGGGCCGCGGAAGCAGAGGCCGCGGGGGAGGGCTGTGCTTGTGTGGGGAGAGAGGGATAAGTTCCCACCCCCAACCCTTCCCAGCTTCCAGATACAGGGCCCTGAGCGCATGCAGAGGTCTCCGTCTGGTACTGGGAGCCCCATCCTGGCGATTCGGACCCCTTCCCTCCAGTGGAACCCCCGCCCTGGACTCTGGCACTCTGGCACCCCCTCTGCACCCCAACCAGCCACTTCCCCCTCGTCTGGGCCCCAGTGTGCTCTATGCCACCTTCCCCCGCGCCCCCAGGGCAGCCCCTGCCTCCAATTCCCCAACTCTAGCCCTGGCTCGTCTTTGTGGGCGCCACCGGCTTGGCCCGAGAAGAGGCCCTGGGGGCTGCGCCGGGCCGGGTTCTCCCTCCTACCTCCCCGGCGCAGGCCGCCGCAGCGCAGACAAAGGAGACCCTCCCCCTCCGCCCCTCCCCCGCCGGGCCCCTCCGCTGGGATGGACACTGCGTGTCCCCGGAGGCTCGCGGGGGGAGGGCTCCGGGCCTGCAGGCGATTTAAATACCAGGGGGGAGGGGAGGCTGCGGGGAGCGCTCCGAGACGAGAACAAAGGGGGGAGAGAGACGCAAGTGGGGGGAGACAGCCAGACGCAGAGGAGGCCGCCGAGCAGATGCGGAAGCCGGCGCGGACGCAAGCGGGAGGGGGCGGCGGCGGCCCCCGCGCCCGCAGCCGGGACCCCCGCGCCGCCCTGGGATTCCTGCCCGCCCCCAAGGGGGGCCGCCGAAGCCCGGCCTGGGACGCCCTCGCAGCCGCCTTTGTGCGGCGACCCCGGGCGGGGGAGGGGGCCGAAGCAGGCGAGGCCGAGCAGAGGGCGCCCGAGAGCGCGCGGCGCGCCCCCGCCCCCCGTCTGGCCGCCCCCTGCCTTCCCCGCGCGGCGCGCTCTTTGTTCCCGCCCGGGGGCCGGGGCCCGAGGGGGCGGCCGGCCGGGGGCGCGCGGTACCTACGTGTCTTTGTGGAGAAGGGCCAGGCGCTCCTTGGGCACTTTGAGGCGCTGAGACAACCGCTTGCGCAGCCCCTCCACCGTCTCGTCGGGCGGCACGGCCAGGTCGTAGCGAGTGCCCGTGGTGCTGTGGATGGCCAGGCTCATGGGCACCGCCTCGGCCGCCGGGCCCAGCTCGCAGGCGCCGCCGGGGGCCCCGCGCCGGCAGCTCCGGGCGCCGCCGGGCTGCGGCTCCATCCCCGGCGCGCGCTGGGGGCCTGGGGGCGGCGGGCGCCGCCAATCCTCGCCGCGCCTCCGGGACAGGGGCTGTGGGCTTCCCGGATGCCGGTTCCTCCGGGCACTCGGGGGCGCGAAGCAGCGCGTGTCCTCCTCGAGAAAGTCCCGGCCGCGGAAGGCGAGACCGAAATCCAAAATCCGAGTAGCGATCCGAGGACGCTCCGGCTCCTGGGGGTGCCTTCCGGGGGTGGGGACGGCACTCGCTTCTCCTTTAAAGGGCGGCGGGCGCGACCGGGGCGCGGCGCGGGGGAGGGTCCTGGGGAGGGGGCGCCGCTCGGCCGGTGGCGCTGGGTGCTGTCTGCAGCCCGGGTCGCGCTTCCTCGCGCGTCCCCTCCCTTAGCCACAGCCGCCGCCGCCGCTCGGAGGATCTGGGGGTGAAAGTAACAAGAAAAAAAAGTTATAATGTATCAACGTTCCAGGGGGCGGGGCCGCCGCCCCCTCCCATTCACTACTTACTCCGCCGGCCCCTCGCCGGCCAATCGCAGCGCGCGGAGCGCCCAGTCGGCCGCGAGCCCGGGCCAATGGGAGCCGCCGCGGCACCGCCCCACGTGGCGGCCGGGCCCGCCCCTCGCCCCGCCCCCGGCGCCCAGGCGACCAAGGGGAGCGCGACGGGGGCGGGGCTGGCGCCTCTCCGCGTCCTCCCCCGCCCAGCCCGCGCCCGCAGCCATTCATAAGGGCCCGGAGCCCGCAACAAAGGGCGGGCGCGCCCCAGGGGGCGCGGGACCCGGGCCTTGAGACGGGCCTCAACCCCCTTGCGATCTCCGGGAAACGACCTGGGAGCGATAGGGGGCGCGGGCCATTGTTCCCGGAGCCGGGAGGGGCAGGAAGTCGTGGGGCCACCCCGCCGCGTCCGTCCGGGAAGAGCCGTGAGCGGAAGCGGGAGCGCGAAGTCTGCGCCTCGTGGCCGGGGTCCCGGGGCGGGCGGGGGACGGGGCGGCTAGGGCCGCGGCCCCCGGGGAGGGCGTGGTGAGTGGGGGCGGAGTTGGGGCTGGGGCGGGGCGCCCGCACCTCGATGACGTGGCCGGGTGGCTGCTGCCGGGGACCCGCGAGCCCACCCCCCGGCCCCAGGCAGAACCCGTTTCCCCGAGGCGCGCCCGCCCGAGCCGTGACGTGACGCGGCGTCCCCGGCTGCGCCCGCGCGCGCTCGGGGATGCGGTGAGTCAGCAGCTCGGGCGCGCCCTCTGCTGAGCCCGCCTGGGAGCGCGGCCCGGAGTCCCGGGTAGGGGGCGCCGCGCTGCCCCTGGCAGGGGAGGAGGACAACGGGGCTGCGCGCAGGGGAGGAATCCCGATCAGGGACGAAAGACTAGTCGGGAGACTGGGACCGCGTGGCTGGGAAACACAGGCCAGAATGGCAACCAGTTCAAGGTCACTCGCGGGGGGGGGGGAGTGCCGGGGGGGGGGGGCGGGGGCTGAGGTCCGGCCAGGGCGGTGCTGGCTGCGCGGAGCCCCTCCCACCCCGCACCCCGGGGGGCTTCCCAGGACCAGAGGCACCCCGAACCCGTCCTGTCCCAAGAACAAAGAAAAGTGCGGGCATCCTGAGTCGTCTAGAGTCGGGACTTCTCCTCGGCCCGCAGGTCCCGCCCCTTACTCACCGGGCGCGGCCGGTCCTGCGTCTCAAGTGCTGCGAGTACCCTCGTCCGGGACCGAATGCGCGCTGGCCGGGCCGGTCTGGGCCAAGCGGGCGGCCCCCAGCCTTTATCCGCGTCGCCTTCCCTCGGGGTGGAGTTTGGGCGGGCAGGGGGGCGGGGGGCCGGGCGGGCGGTGACGCAGACTGGCCCCCGCCCCTGCCTGCCGGCCCGGGCCCTGGGGCGCCTTGGCGGCTGGGCCACCCCGTACGAAGGCTTGGCACAGTTCATGGGGGGACGCCCCTTGAATGCCCCGAGACAGGGGTCTCGGCCTGCCTTGCCACGGGCTCGGATGCACCCCGAATCGTCACTGGGACAGGGTTTCGGGGTGTACAGCGCGACTCCCTGCCCCGCCCCCTTCCTGCCGCCCCAGGCCTGGTGCTTCCGCCTGGGGGCGCCCGCGTAGGGGGGACGGGAAGAAGGGCCTGAGTCAGCGGCCGTCGTCCAGGAAAACAGGCTGGAGTCACCTGCCGTGCAGTGGGGGTGCCCTGGCCAGCCCTGGCCTCCTGCATCTGTCAGTGGTGACCTCAGAGGGCATTTATGGAGCGATTAGCCAGTGCCAGGCCTGCCTTATGCCCAGCCAGTCACCAGCCGGCTATGCTGTGACCTCGGGAGGTAACTGGCCTCTCCCAGCCTCAGTTTCTCCAGGGTGGGTGGGAGTGTGGTGAGGGAATGTAGCAGGCTCACTCTGGGGCCATCACCCCCCATTAATATAGGACATGCACTGGTTCCCAGCCTTTGGGGTGGGCATTACCCCATTTCACAGATGAAGAAACTGAGGCCACAGCCGATGAGACAGGAATGTGGTGTGCATCTTACCCTTCCCAGTCGGCTTTTTGAGGATGGCCCTGGTTGAGGTGGGACCCTGTCCTGCCCCTCTATCCAGCGAAGGGGACCCCGTCCCTACTGGAGTACCTCCTGTCCACTTATCTGGCTCCTCCCTTTATCTGGCCTGACCACCTCCACCCCCACCCTGGCCATGGGCGCCTCTCCCAGGGCTGCGCTCTGCTTCAGGTCTTCTTCCGGCTGCCACCCATGCTCCCGGCAGCTGTGGCCCCCACCTTGACAGGCACACCCAACCCCGCAGGGTCAGGGCTAGGCCAGAGAGGGAGAGGCTGGGATAACCCTTGGAAGGGGGTCACAGGAGCTGGGGTTTGAGGAATGAGTAGCAGTTTGTCACATAAAGATGATGATGTGGCCAGGCGCGGTGGCCCACGCCTGTAATCCCAGCACTTTGGTAGGCCGGGGCAGGTGGATCACGAGGTCAAGAGATCGAGACCAGCCTGGCTAATATGGTGAAACCCCATCTCTACTAAAAATACAAAAATTAGCTGGGTGTGGCGGCATGCGTCTGTAGTCGCAGCTACTTGGGAGGCTGAGGCAGGAGAACCGCTTGAACCCGGGAGGCAGAGGTTGCAGTGAGCCGAGATTGCGCCACTGCACTTCAGCCTGGGTGACAGAGCAAGACTCTGTCTCAAAAAAAAAAAAAAAAATTTGGGCGTGGTGGCTCACGCCTATAATCCCAGCACTTTGGGAGGCTGAGGTGAGCGGATCACTTGAGGTCGGGAGTTCAAGACCAGCCTGACCAACATGGAGAAACCCTGTCTCTACTAAAAAATATATAATTAGCCTGGCGTGGTGGTGCACGCCTCTAATCCCAGCTACTCGGGAGGCTGAGGCAGGAGAATCACTTGAACTTGGGAGGCGGAGGTTGCAGTGAGCCCAGATAGCACCCCCACACTCCAGCCTGGGCAACAAGAGCGAGACTCTGTCTCAAAAAAAAAAAAAAAGGATGGTCCAGGAAGTGAGAATGGCTTGTTAGTGAACTGGGCCCAGTTGCAGAGAGGAGGGGCAGGGGTCTATTAATGGGGCCTGGATGACAGGCTGGGGCCGCAGGTGGGACCTGCAGAGCCAGGCTTATTCTGCTTCCAGAGAGAACAAAGGTGGCAGAGGGAGCTGTGGGCTGGCACCAAATGGGCAGCCCGGGCAGGACACTGGGGTTCTCTGTGAGTGGCTGGCAGCCCCCACCTCCCTCCCTGCCTCTCGCCTTTCATGTGTGGCTCCATCACCTGGACACCGTCACCTCAGTCTGGTCGGGAGTGGAACGGGACATGG